>NC_068356.1:68627726-68927726 GCF_020536995.1 Dreissena polymorpha
AATCCAAGTAATCTTTGTTATTCGTCACGAAATAACCACATATATCACAAAGAAGCAGGGATAGTTGTGCACCTCGTGATCGACTCGATAGTTTGAATCGAAAGTGAATTGTGTGTGAGTTAGCTACGTTGTAAACAAATGTAGTTCCTTGTATTATACAACTTAAGGTCATATTGATATCATAAAACTTAAAGGTTTGCAATTCAATATGATTAAATTTGTAATTAATAACGCTCGACACTTGGTTACAGAACGATATTCTGATAAAAAATGATTATTTGATCAGCGGTTATTTTTGGAACGGAGTAATACACTGACCTTGGTTACACTACAGTCATGATCAAGTACGACAAACACTCATGAAAACTTATTTTGTTTAAATAAAAAAAGTTTACTTAATAAAAAGTGGGATAAAAAGAATAATAGGTCAGTGTTGATTATAGATCAGGTTTATCATGCTCGGCACGAAAACGAAAAAGCACTCGCCAAGGCTCGCGCTTTGTTTTCTAAGCCTCGCATGATAAACCTGATCTATAATCAACACTAACCTATTATTCTCTATTTAATTGTCGCATATCATGCTGGGTTTTAGGGAAACAAAATCGCAGAAAATCTTGACTGTCGACTGAATTGTCGCGCGTCGTATTGAGCATCGAGAGAATGTCGCTTGAATGTCGCGAGAATGTCGTGTGTCGACATTCTCTCGACGCACGATATGACGCGCGACATTCAATATGAAATATCGCGAGAATGTCGCCTGTCGACCTAAAAATCACACGACATTCTCTCGACGCACGACATTCTCTCGGCGCCCAATACGATATATCGAGCCAAAATCGCGCAATTGTCACTTGTCGACCTAAAAACCCCTAGGTCGACACACGACATTCTCTCGACGCTCAATACGACGCGCGACAATCATGCGACAATCAATTTTTGAGTGTCGCATATCGCGATGGGTTTTAGGAAAATCTTGGACTGTCGACTGATTTGTCGCCCGTCGTATTGAGCGTCGAGAGAATGTCGCTTGAATGTCGCGAGAATGTCGTGTGTCGACCTTCGAGCGCGGGACTCGACATTCTCGCGACATTCTCTCGACGCACGACAAATCAGTCGACAGTCAATATGATATATCGCGAAAATGTCGCCTGTCGACCTAAAAATCACTAGGTCGACACACGACATTATCTCGACGCTCGACATTCTCTCGACGCTTAATACGATATATAGAGCCAATATCGCGCAAGTGTCATATGTCGACCGTTGTGGGAGTAATTTTTTCATCTGCAAGCAAGGTGCTATAGTATTTTTTTTCAGCTTAAGTAAAAATAGCGGCATCTAGTAGCAACAATAACAGCAGCAGCAACAGCAGAACAGTAGCAGCAGCAAGCAGCAGTAGCAACAACAGTATCAGCAGTAGCAAAAGCTGCAGATGTAGTAGCAGTAGCAGCAGTAGCAGTAGTAACAGTATTAGTAGTTGTTGTAGTAGTTTGTAGTAGCTGCAGTAGAAGCAGTAGCAGCAGCAGCAGTAGTAGCAGCAAGCAGTAGCAGCAACAGCAGCAGCCAACAGTAGTAGCAGTAGCAGCAGTAGCAGGAGTACCAGCAGTAGTATCAGTAGATGGAGTAGCAGCAGTAGCACTAGTAGCAGAAGATGCTGCAGTAGTAGTAGTAGTAGCAGTAGTAGTAGTAGTAGTAGCAGAAGTAGTAGTATTAGTAGTAGTAGTAGTAGTAGTAGTAGTAGTAGTAGTAGTAGTAGTAGTAGTAGTAGTAGTAGCAGTAGCAGCAACAGCAGTAGCAGCAGTAGTAGTAGCAGTAGCTGCAGCTGCAGCCGTAGTAGTAGTAGCAGCAGTAGCAGCTTTAGCAGCAGTAGCTGCAGTAGCAGTAGTAACAGTATTAGTAGTTGTTGTAGTAGTAGCAGCAGCAGTAGGGATAAGCAGTAGCAGCAGCAGCAGTAGGCAGCAGCAGCAGTAGCAGCAGCAGTAGCAGCAGCAGTAGCAGCAGCAGTAGCAGCAGCAGTAGCAGCATGAGCAGTAGCAGCATTAGCAGCAGTAGCACCAGTAGCAGCAGCAGTAGCAGCTGTAGCAGTAGTAGCAGTAGTAACAGCAGTAGCAGAGGTAGCAGTAGTAGTAGCAGTAGTAGAAGTAGTAGTAGTAGAAGTAGTAGTATTTTAGTATTATTATTATTATAAGTAGAAGTAGTAGTAGTAGTAGTAGTAGTAGTAGTAGTAGTAGTAGTAGTAGTAGTAGTAGTAGTAGTAGTAGTAGTAGTAGAAGTAGTGGTAGAAGCAGCAGTAGCAGTAGTAGCAACAGCAGCAGCAGTAGCAGCAGCAGCAGTAGAAGCTGTAGCAGCAGCAGTAGCAGCTGTAGCAGCAGCAGCAGTAGCAGCTTAGCAGCAGCAGCAGTGGCAGCTGTAGCAGAACTAGCCACAGAAGCAGCAATAAGAGCAGTAGCAGGGGTAGAAGCAATAGCAGTAGTAGCAGTAGTAGCAGCAGTAGCAGCAGTCGCAGCAGTACCAGCAGTACCAGCATTAACAGTAGAAGCAGTTGTAGCAGTAGTAGCAGTAGTAGCAGGAATAACTGCAGTAGCAGTAGTAGCAGCAGTAGCAGTAGTAGTAGGTACAGTAGTAGCAGTAGTAGTAGTAGCAGCAACAGTAGCAGCAGTAGCAAATAACTGCATAAAAATTGCATGCTATGCATTTTCCAGATTTTTCATCAAGAGTCATTAACATGAACTTGAATTGTTATCTCTTTCAGGTAGTATATGCCCATGGCAATGTTGAGTGCGAACTGCACATCATAATTATGATATTGGTTCTTGTTCCATGAACAATGTAATCAAAGCACAATGCTCTATAATCTGTAGATTATGTAACTTTTACAGTTGTTTATTAGTCTGTTAACAACCAATTAGTGTAATAGCCTTACATATAGATGATGCAAGTGTTGTTTATTCATAGATAAATAATTCATGGAACTGGGAAATAATTTGATCTGGAAAAAAATGAAAATTGGGAACCTTGATTCTGAATTTTGTCAGACAGTTTTGTTCCGTGAATATAGGGTATCATGTTTTGCGTTCATTATGTTACGGATTTTGTTGTTCTTCTGGTTTAAAATATATAAATAAATCACATGAAGAAAAAAGAAGCTAGTTGTTAAAATTGTATTTCTTATATAATTATATAACACAGCAAAACATAACTGCAAGAATGTTGAGTGGACACATTATTAAAATAAAAGTATCGTTCAATCCAGTACAATAAAATATGCATCATTTAACAAGGACAAATCATAAATTATTACATGCAACTGTGTCATGAATCAAAAGTAGAGAGCATTTAGACGGCTATAATCTAAATAATGCATGCGCCTAAATTGTTTTACCAGATTGCATGTTCAGTCCACACTAATCAGGGAGACACTTTCCGCTTTTGTCGTATTTTTCTATGAGCGAAAATCCAGTTATGGCAGAACGTATCGCGCCTGTGCGGACTACACAGCCTAATCTGGGACAACACTATGTACATGCATTAAAATCTCTTTTTACAGAGCGAGTCTCAAGTATTTATTAAATGATTAATTAAGTCTTCTTACGTGATTTTTTAAGAAACACTCCAAAATCTCTCAGTAAAACATGATTTATTTGATAGCAGGCGCAGGAAAATTAATTAAACTTGAGTAAAATTATTTAGGAAATGTACATGAAGTTCCAAGCTTAACTAAACAGCACTTTCATTTCAAGCTATATATCGAATAAATGTCTTGTTACTCGATAGTGTGCACGAAAATCGTCGATATTTTCTGGTATTCCCATGTAATTTGGTACTGTTTGATGTTCTTGTTTTGAGAGAGTATACTCAAAATAGTTAGTATACTGTATTATTGAATAACCCATCCAAACTAAAGTGCATTCCATCACTCACCCTACCAAACATGCGTATTACAGCTTCCGTTTCCAGACTAAAGTGAGCGATCGAAGTCGACCCTAGTTTACAGTAAAGATGGTATAGTTTTACGGCAAACGAAGTTAAACTCCTTGTCTCTAATATAGATAATAGCATATAAAAAATATAAAAAATAACAAAAATATGGGCTTCCATCCTAAGCTTAGAACCAGAAGACAACATGTGTTTATTGCATGGGATTTCAGCCGAATAAACATCTTAATGTGACTTGAACACTAACACGTGGGTGCAAAATAGCGTGAACCCAAACAACCATACTCGCAACAATCACGCACCAATGACTAAATTTTGACTACTACTCTAGTAGTGCTATTTTACTGCTGCAGCTACTACTCCTACAACAACTACTTATACTGTCAATGCTGGTGATGCTGGTGCTGCTACTGCAATGCTACTGCTACTATTACTATAACTTCTACTACTTCTACTACTACAAATACTTCTACCACTACTACACGTCTCACTACCACTTCCACTATAACCAGTCTCACTACCACTTCCGCTACTACCATCACTAATACTACTACTAGTACTGCTACTGCTACTACTATTACTTCAACTACTACTACTACTACTACTATTACTACTACTACTACTACTACTACTACTACTACTACTAATACTACTACTACTACTACTACTACTACTACTACTACTACTACTACTGCAACTACTACTACTGCTACTACTACTGCTACTACTACTATTGCTACTACTGCTGCTACTTCTGCTACTACTGCTACTACTGCTACTCCTGCTACTGCTGTTACTCCTGCTACTGCTACTACTACTGCTGCTACTGCTGCTACTGCTGTTACTGCTACTACTGCTGCAACTACTATTACTACTACTACTACTACTGAAAATAATAATAACAAATATAATAATAATAATAATAATAATAATAATAGTATTAATAATAATAATTATTATTATAATAATACTGCTACTGCTGCTGCTGCTATTGCCGCTACTGCTGCTTCTGCTACTGCTGCTGCTGCTGCTGCTGCTACTGCTTCTACTGCTGCTACTGCTACTACTGTTGCTACTGCTGCTACTGCTGCTGCTGCTACTGCTGCTACGTATGCTGCTGCTACTGCTTCTTCTGTAGCTACTACTACTACTACTACAACAACTACTAATACTGATACAACTGCTACTGCTGCTACTGCTGCTACTGCTACTACTGCTGCAGCTGCTGCTACTGCTGCTACTGCTGCTGCTGGTGTTGCTGCTGCTGTTATTGCTGCTACTAGATGCCGCTTTTTTTACTTAAACTGAAAAAGTTACTATAACACCTTGCTTGCATATGAAAAAATTACTCCCACACCGGTCGACATACGACACTTGCGCGATATTGGCTCGATTTATCGTATTGAGCGTCGAGAGAATGTCGGGTGCGTCGAGAGAATGTCGTGTGTCTACCTAGTGATTTTTAGGTCAACAGGCGACATTTTCGCGATATATCATATTGACTGTCGACTGATTTGTCGTGCGTCGAGAGAATGTCGCGAGAAAGTCGAGTGTCGCGCTCGAAGGTCGACACACGACATTATCGCCACATTCAAGCGACATTCTCTCGACGCTCAATACGACGCGCGACAAATCAGTCGACAGTCAAGATTGTCTGCGATTTTTTTTCTAAAACCCAGCGTGATATGCGACAATCAAATATTGATTGTCGCATGATTGTCGCGCGTCGTATTGAGCGTCGAGAGAATATCGTGTGTCGACCTAGGGGTTTTTAGGTCAACAAGCGACAATTGCGCGATATTGGATCGATATATCGTATTGAGCGTCGAGAGAATGTCGTGCGTCTAGATAATGTCGTGTGATTTTTAGGTCGACAGGCGACATTCTCGCGATATATCATATTGAATGTCGCGCGTCGTATCGTGCGTCGAGAGAATGTCGAGTGTCGCGCTCGAATGTCGACACACGACATTCAAGCGACATTCTCTCGACGCACAATACGACGCGCGACAATTCAATCGACAGTCACGATTTTCTGCGATTTTTCTCTCTAAAACCCAGCGCGATATGCGACACTCAAATATTGATTGTCGCATGATTGTCGCGCGTCGTATTGAGCGTCGAGAAAATGTCGCTTGAATGTCGTGTGTCGACCTCGAAGGTCGACACGCGACACTCAACTTGGCCATATCCTAATTCCGTAAGATTGTCTTCTAGCAGCTTCGGATGAACGGTGTAGTTCTCATTACAATCGTGATACATCGGCTATCTCCGGACTCCTCCGTTAGATAGGCAATAAAATTTAAGCAATAAATCGTCTGCTGATCCAGAGTGCGTTCTTCCGACGCTACCCGAAGCAAGTCTCGCGATAGCTCGTAAATGTTCGGATATCATGGCGGGATATTAGCATGGAATATGTCGCACAAAAAATACAAACGAGCATTTTGCATCTCGTTAAATCTATGTTACCATACCACATCTAGCGTTAAAATTTTGGCTGTTTCTAACAGGAACACTGAATTTGTATGGGTTAACTTTTTTCCCGAAATATTTTTCGAAATATTCATTGATTTTGAGTTTTGAAAAAAGAAATTTTAACGTGATTAAAAACACGAACATTGGCAAATTGTTATGGGTCTGTGCAGACTCACTCTGTTGCCATCCCTTCAAATTCCGCCTTTGCTCTAGAAAAAAAGTCGATATAGCGCTTTCATTCAATAAAAGCTGAAATGACATCTCTCGTAATTCACTGAAAAGCTAAACAAATTGCTGCAGATTACAGAGCAGTGAGACGCGATCTGGCTATTAATCTACGTTATTCTAGACATATGTAGCCTGCATTCTTTCTGTAACAAAATACGTGCATTTTCTTCGCAGACAACGTTAATGGATTGAGAACATGTCTCAAATGTGTGTGTAAATACCATAACTATAATTTCATGTTAAATTATTATCATAATTGCCCTGACCTCTCCATCTCAACCACAGTCATTAATGCGTACGTGTAGGTCACTAAAATACAGATACATTATTGAAACCTGTACAGATAACGTCACGTTTGCACTTCATTGAAGGCTACCTGGAAGACTTTTAAACTTTATGAAAAGAATTGGATCACTTCGAAATCCAGAATGTTGCTGCTTTTCATGCTCTCATCTTTTTACATCCAACGTGTAAATGAAGTTTTAAAAAGAAATGTTTCTTGTATGAACGGCTGGAAAGCAGCAATTGACAGTTTTAATTGCATTGTACTGTATACGACAAGCTCCTTAATTTCGCATTAATTACTACAATCCACCAAATACTGATTTGAATATTTCATGTCTGGCTTTGTGCTTCTTTTCTCTAGCCACACGTTGTCTGCATATCTGCATAACTTTTGAAAATAAGACATGATCTAATAAAAATAAAAAATAAAAATAACAGCTTTTACTTTTTTCCAATTAAAGTACCAGCAATTGTATCGGACATTTGAATATATGACTACAGTGATTTGTTAAAGGGGCCTTTTCATAGATTTTGGCATGTATTTTAGTTTGTCATTAAATGCTTTATATTGATAAATGTAAACATGGGATATTAAAAGCTCCAGTAAAAGATAAGAATAGAATTAAAGAAAAAAGCAACCCTCAACGGGGCTCGAACCACTGACCCCTGGAGTAAAAGTCTATCACTTAGACAACTCGGCCATCCGTGCTCATACAATGATTAACTAAACATGTACATACCGCAATATAGTTTAAATGATAATTTGAAGGAAGAACAAGAATGTTGAATAAAAATCTTCCCAAAGATTCGAACCTGGGGCATATGGAGGTATAATTTAACGGTTTACAGCTAGACGAATAAGGCAGAAAAGAACCAATATTTAAACATCGCTTTAGGTGAGGAATGTTTTATACATTGTTTAATATCATTCACACATTCGCGTAAGAATATTAAACATTTGTTTCTTTTGGAAAAAAAGGAATTTATAAAGATTGATTTCTGGAACCATATTGCAACAAATACACAACGTCAATCTAAAAACACAATAATACGCCAGTAGTACTGATTTTATTGATTTAGACACGTCCCTTGGTCTCATATGTGCGGCTGTACGTAGAAGAAGGCGGATTAATTTGCGGTGGTACTTCAGTGGTCGATATAAGTGTCAGTAGCCTTTGACGGATGAGACAACATTGCAAGACGGGCGAACCAATCATGCCTTGGTCATCAGCCATTGTCTCTTTTTAATCAGGTCCCAGCAGTTGTTGTCCAAAGAACGTCCGTGCTTCCATTACAGCCGCTTTAGTAACGACGCAAAGCTATTTCTGCAATGATACTAGTTCCCCTATAGTGCAAGTAAAACAAGTTAAACTTGCAATGCTTTTTAAACACCCGCGCACACTGATGGCACAGGATATTTAACGCTGACAGAAAAAAAAAACATAATTATTTAAGCATATCCAATGACATGGCCACATTATTTCCTGTATTAGATATATAATTCTATGCGATAATATCATTCTTCCAATACATTGACAGGTACTTATCGTCGTATTTGAGTAAATTTGCCGATTCAGTAAAATCTCCTCAGCAAGTCAACCCGTCAAGAAACTTCAAATGATGTAAGTGCATTGTTACTTGGGTTATTTGAACTCCGGAGCGTCACTTAGGACACATTAAATTGTCTTTTACAAGTCGATGCTATCATTATAAAGGTTATAAAACGCATCTAGATCCCGAGAGATACCTTTCCTTGAATATCCAGAGTTGAATTTGGTAGACATTTAAGCTTACCATTTGAATCGCGATTATTTCCACATTGTTCAAATGGTGACATCGAAATTTTTGATTGCGATTACCACGCATTTTTTAATTTTGATAAGTATCTTTATATTTCATATTTATATTTGTGGTACTCATCTGGAGAGACATTAACCGATTTGTACAATATTGTGTCTTCGAATAATGACGACACTATTAGGAAATTAACATGTTACCTATTCCATCTTTTAAAGGCGATTAACACTTAAGAAGTATAATATTACATTTATAGAAATATTGAAATTGTATTATATTGTGTTATTGTGTTTTGTATTACGGGTCGGTGGCCTTGATTTACTAAATAAACTCTTCTGTTCTGTTCGATGGTTTTCTTATTTACTGTCAGCGGGATATATATCGCGTTTTCAGCTTCAGAGAAATTGGCGATATGCATACAAAAACTCGAGAATATTTGTCAAGCCGGAAACTTAGGAATTAACAATGATTGTGATCGTTGCCAATATTTTTAACTCAAAACAAAGTAAATTTTTATGTTAAAAATATGTTTATGGGAAATATTCTTTAACAATAAATATATTGTACGTGGAAATAATCCAATAAGGAATTATATACACGCATGACGTTGGTCAGGGATTCGTTTAAAGCACGTGTTTGCTACATCACATAAGGCAACCTGAGCAGCTGAAGGACTATATAAAACCCGAAACAATTCACGAGTACGGATATATTATATCCTTGCGGGACAGTCAGTGTACATGTATAATGGTAGTCATGCAGAATCAAGCTTAATTTTTTTACAAAATGGAATAATCTTAAATACATATTATTAAAGCATGCAACAATAATTTAACCATAAGTTTTTAATATTGCATTACACTTTGAGAAAAACAACACTAGAACTCAGAAACTTGATTCATGATTAACACTCATTGGTCTGGGTATAACGATGTATAAGCAAGATATTTAGCACAGACCCGCATTTCAATTTTAAACTAACTGTTATTTATATGCTACATCGCTTATCGAATAATCCTTACAAGAGATGATTTAATGGTTTAAGTCGGTAGATAGATATCAGAGCTTCTCATTAAATATTCTTTTTTAAAAACCTCGCGACTGTAGTGTACACATGTTCCTTTTAATATTAATTCAAAACAGCGATTCTCTGATAACCATTCAAAAGTATGCCTTTCTTTTTCCAGCAATCGCAACTGTCCCTAAAACTAATATTTCCTGCGCTTTCGTGAGCTTATAAGCTGTTGGTTTAGTGTTTCTGTCGCTTGCGAAAGAATTTGAGTGTCTCAGGGGATTTCAGCAACAGCTCAAAACACAATACAGAACGCTACACAAATCGAGTCACTGTATAATAAACAATCACAAACGAGCAAAGAAATATAATACGAGCCCTGTTTGTATAGTAGTTTCTCGTTATGGTGCATATTTTCCAAAACGGGAAACATTTACCCCTTTAAATGACATTATAAATATAATCATACATATATGTTCCAGAATGATCCTAGCATACATGTATTGCGTAATTATTTTATCTTCGTTAGATTTTAACTGGAATTTCATTAATACAATAACACGGATGGACCACCTGTGTATGACAAGCGCAGTATTAATAAGATAATTACAAAATATCGTTATCGAGTGAAAAGTTCGCGAGGTCTGTGATAAAGGTCACTAATTTCATATAAGACACTATGCATTAACAGTGCAAATGCTCGTTTGTCTTTACAGTGCAAATGCTGCTCACTAGGCCTTGAAATAACCGATTCAAGGTTATCAGACCTGGAAATAATAGGCATGCAAGACGTCATCTGACTTGACAATATAAAGAAGTGAAACTCCAGCTGCTTGAGCAGTATTGCATTCTCTGTAAATTCAATTTGTTGGTCCTTTATTTAAGGCAAGTGACCAATTGCCAAAACAGTACGAAATAGCACAATACGAAACAACATACACACATAGAAGAATAAAGCTGGGGTCACCGCCTTGGAACGGTCAATGCAAAGCATTGACAAACATCATGAGAAAAACAAGTCGCGTTTCCAATTTTGGAAAGCCACTGAGGTTGTTACTGAAGGTTCAGATGCGGGCATTCGATTCATGCACTCGGTCCATGTATTTAGTTTTAAGAAATCAGAATCGAGTTACAGGTGTCTGAACATCTAACAGGCATTAGAATGTGTGTACAACTACACGTAATAAATTCATACCTTGCTTGCTCACAACGGAAGTAACATCAATAATAAGACCGATTAATGAAACTCGTTACTTAAGCAATAAAATTGCTAATGCTTTTTTATATTTTTGGTCATGGTCCCCAAATATTATCTGTGCAGTAGAATAGTACTATAGTACTGTACAATCATAATGCAAATCAAAAGCGTTTTTGCAACCATTTGATGAATTATTTTCGTTTATAGTAAGTATATGTAGTTGAAAGAAGTGTCATCAACTTATTAAAATGGCTGTGATTACATCTCAAAACAAATTCATTAGTAATGGCCTTGCCATCAGTCTTGTTTACTTTTTAATCGGGTCTAGCATTGATTGTATATTATCTTGTATATTATATTGTAAATTATCTCTCATCGCACAAAATAAAACACTTTTTTTTCAATGTGTGTTACACCAGCGGAAATCAGAACGCGTGTAACTATCTGCATCATAGGCTCCGTCAAGGGAAGTTTATATCATGTTTTAAAGCGGGTATATACGATTTTTTATATGTGTTTAATTGTAATATATTGATAAAATATGTTACAATAACACAAAATAGGCAAGAAAAATTATACATTAAAGCCGAATTTCATAAAATGCAGCAAAGACAAATGAGCGCCACGAGCCGATTGTGACGTACATTATGTTCCTACAATAACCGAAGCATTCGTCTTTGTATTAGGATCGGAGATAGTGTTCGTGTGTCGTATGAATAGATATCGTTGCAGAATTTCAAATAAACCGTTAAACTAAGTTTAGATGCACATCGTACATGTATGGCATACATGCTGGCGAATTCGGCTGTACAGCCGTTTTCAATTTCAGAATTTAATATCTGGCTTATTTCGCATTTTTCGACACATGTTCTTCTTAACTTTCATTTTAATTTATATTGAAATACATTTACACCGTTTATATAAATTCATAAATATTTGACTAAATCGTATATACCCGCTTTAAATGGCAAATCGCAGAGCTTTCTAACCATCCGTGCGCTCAATTGAATTTAAATCATGTCGCTGTAAAAAAAAATATATTTGCAGAACCGTAACGTATTATCCACAGCTTCATAATTGTGGTCGCCTTGCAAATAATACAGTTGGTGATTTTTAATAATGGTGAAGTATGACTGGTGTTATGAAATTAGTGTCCATGACGTTTCTTAAAAAATGGTGTTAAAACGGAAAAATATGATTTAAAATAATATATCAATTTTCAGCAATAATCGCAGTTGATTATATGTAATGATGCAACTTCAGTCAGAACAGGAGGAACAACATGATCTAGTATGCAAATTATCCTTCAGGAAAGAAATACATTTTTATTTTCATCCAAAGTGTATGATAAAACGGAACTTATATTAAATGCTATAGGTGTCACTTATGTCGATATCTTGCTCAATGACGTTTAAAAAGACTTTAAAGCGCTTATATAACATGTTTTACCTGTCGTAATTTTTAATTAACTAATGGTATTTATTGACGTCGTAGCTGCTTTATTCGCCGTTGAAGATTTGATAGGTTTGGTCAAACGTTTCACCAACAGTACGACTGGCAAATGACCGAACGTACAGGGTTGGGGCAATATCAACCATACAAAAAAATGCACAAACCGAGAAATAGCATTACATTGGCATAGACTCACATGAAATTATATATAATATAGAGAATTACGGTGTTTTTATTTTCGACACGGACTACACATAAAAGAAACTGCACATGTACTTCACTTTACCATCACATCAAAAAAACATTAAATGAGAAACGATCTGGGATAAAAACAAAGTCAAATCTTAAGAAATTGTAAAAAAAAAGGGGGGGCGTATACTTTTTGCCCACCCTTATAAAACCGCTGTTGCTCTCGGAAACGTTTATATTGCGATTTGAATCAATAAAAGATTGTAATAGATGGAACGACATCCCTCACACCACTCTTAAACAAAAAACAAATTGCAGTTGATTACAGAGCAGTGAGGGACACATTCTGGCTTTTAATTGTTATCATACTAGACAAATGTACAGCCTGCATTATTTCTGTAGCAAAATACTTGGCTTTTCTACAGATACGGAAAAGTGGGTGTATGACAAGTTTCCATCGTGGTCATCTCATTAATCAGCTTATCTCCTACGCAAATGGCAATACAGTAAGAAAAAACAAGTATTGTAATCAGATAAAATGATAATGATTGCTTACATATTTTTATTTATTCCATAGCGATTGACAAGAATCGGCTAGTTCACTCGAAATTTAAGTGAGAGATTTTTGTATACGGTTATATTACACACGCAAGTGTTGTGAATGAGGGTAAATTGGAACAAGTGACTATCAAAGAAATACTGTTAATGGATGTGTTCGTATATTCGTTGCTTTGATTGAAATACGTACAGGATACCATTCGATTTATTAAATGCAAACATAAAACGAACACTACGGTTCTTATTGTTGGTTGGTAAAATCAAATAGATATGCACGATGAACGTTCAACATTACATATAATCAGACCAAGCCATGAAAATGGCTCATATTTCCAATATTGCAAATTTGCGAAATGCGAGGCATCTTTTATAGGCAAATGGTTCAATCGTAAAAGAAATTCTGAGCCAAATAAGAATATATGTGACCGGGTTTATTAGAATCGTGGCATCTCCTGGGACACATTGCACGTAAATACGATAAGACCGGTTTGCTTTCCTGAACGAGTCTCTGTGGGATACATATCCTTTCTTGAGTCAATTACATTTCCGATATGTCTATGGAAACTACTGGTAAGGCGAAGACATTAGTTTAAACGATGAACAAAGGACTGAAATATTCCAGCAATCATTGCGAATATATTTAATACGAATCAAAGCGTGAAATTGGCGATTATTTTATATGGACATTGTTTATCAGAACTTATAGGTTGTACTCGGGATTTAAGCTATCAATGTTCGAAGTGCCACTGATGACCATACTTCATTAAAACAACTTTATTCCATCGCAGAAATCACAACCTGGCAGTTTTTTGCGTCTTATTCTGGAATAGTTAGACATGAAATAGAAAAATTGATTGCTATGAGCAAAAGCATACATATGTTAAGAGTAAAATATTGATTTTTCTTAAGTGATATATAAAAAACAACATCAAAAAACTATATCTATAGTGAGTACACTTTTACAGTAATTGGTATGTCTATTTCCCTTTACCTTAATTCCATTGATACTAATATGTTGTCCTTTCGATGCTTTTAACAAATACAGATAATATAAAACATTTTATATGTGTATGTTTGTAATTGCGTCAAATTTGATGTGTTGAGACTTCAAATATTGAACTACTAGAAATACTCAGAAAGTATTCCAATGTGTTGAACTCCATATGCAAAAGGTCTTCGACTTCTAACTTTTCAGAATTTCATACCATTCCTATTATGCCATCGCTCATGGAGACTGGACCCGTGAGCATAATAATTCTTATTGATATATAGGGCCACTTAAATGGCCGTCACAATTCATCACCGCAAATCGATTGGCATGAAGTAGTAATTCATCTACCATGGCGCCGTCATAAGCTTTCTTACACTTTGGCTCATACATTAGAAATCTGCGCCACAAATATTGCCGATTGTTTCGGTAAGCTTGTATATAATGTGTAATTGATTTGCTTTTGCAGATACCGTAGCGAAACATGAAACACTTGCAAAAGAAAGTAAAATATCAGTGAATTCGTTTCACACTTCCTGGACGGGCAAAGCTGCAACTGTTAGCTCCCTCAGCGATTATGGGGCATATTTTATATATGCTTCTCACGTATGTATGTGCGTGTGTGTTTCAAAGTTTATGAGGACCTTCCGCGCCCGAGGCTTCACTATGAGAGGACCCGGAGTGTGTCCCAGTACTCATACTTAATGAACTCCCATTAGTGGGGTCGAACTTTAAATAAAGCTGAAATATCCAGCTTTTTGCATGTAAATGAAATGCATCAATGTTAGTGGTATTGTGTTATTTTGGGAAACCACAGTACCCCGAGCAAAGACCACCTGTCCAGTATGGTGACCACCGACCACTTACATGATGGGAGCGGGGTTGAACCTCGGTCTCTCAGATACCAACCACTTCGCTAACCGGAAAGCCCAGTATGCATCTCAAATCAATACTCTGCTTTAAGTACACGACAACCCTGTGAGGTAAATAGGCTTTCTGTAGCAGAGATATTGCAGACAGTAGATGACTGATAGTGCATTATCTGTCGACTACAGAAACCAGAGCTCAGACAAATGGAACCATTTCCTGCATTTGCCAATTGATAAAGTTCGATAAATTGCATTTCACATTTTTCTCATCATCAGTACTTTTGTACTTTATTGGACAGGAAAGTGGGCATTATCACTTTCAGTAGACCAAAGAAATTGTTTTTTGTGTGTTTTTAACACTTTTGCCAAAACAAAATGTGCTTACATTTAATGCCGAATTCAGAAACACAATTACACGCAGTCAGGTTTTGATTTACAAAAATGTCAACATGATTCATGATCATGTCTGTGAAAATGTTGTTGTTTGTATTTAATACCAGACTGCGTTTTGATAAACTAAAATGGACGCGAATGAGTCGGCTCGAATGACATGAGCAATGCTCTGTGAAAACGGGGCTAAATGCATGTGCAACTGAGACTTATCAGGTACGACACTGTGCTTCTATATAGTAATTTTCGCTATAAAGTAGTCTTTTCATAGCTACACTCAAGTTAAGGGGGAAAGTGTGGTCCCTGATTAGCCAGTGAGGACTGCACAGGCTATTCTCAGACAACACTTAACGCACATGCTTTAAGACCTGTTCTTCCCAGAGCAAGGTTTTATACATAAACAAAACAATCTAATGAAAAAGACACAAGTCAAGTAACAACAGCCTTGCAAAACAAAATACTTTATTTTGAACGGATATTTAACAGATATACACACACATTTGGTTCTTTAAAATATATTTTAGTTCATACTTATTTCATACAGTCATAATACATTAAGGGCAGTAAATGGTAATTATATTTCGTTTTGATATCTTCCAAAACCTAATAAACTATATTACTGTGTATCTAAATTATATATATTTCTATAAATAAAAAAAAATACGTAACTTTAAACAAGCCATAAATAATTTATTATGTTCTCACATAAAAATAATTAGCTATCACCAAATTAAATATCCCCTTGTTTAAAATAAAACCAGGAGTGGCAGATAATCATAGTAGTTGTAGAATTATAGTTTCATACAAACACAGTTTTAGTTAAAGACTGAATTTAATGTGAATTACACTAAAATTTAATGAATAAAGATTAACATACCCATTATACAAGAAAACTCTACTAGTATAAAATGTTTGGTTGTATTCAAATCTAATTAACAAAAAACATTTGGCATATTAATCCATTTAATAACACAATTTTTACATAGATCTATTTTCAAACTCAGATCCAGTGTGGCTCTTGAAATGTTCACTCCCAACACCCATGAATAAACAACCTTTCTGCCCCTATTAACCCTGGCCCGCTCAGAACCAAAGTTAAAATGGCTATATACAATCAACATAAAACAGCCTGCAAGTAACTCACAGTCTGTTCAGGTTTTATACTGATTGCAGCTCATTAGTACATTGGGCTTGGAAAATGAAAGCCTTAAAACTTATATATTATAGTTAGGATGGTCTTTAATTATATTTGATTTTCTACTAGACTAGAACAGATCAAAGTAAAGTGGTTATTTGAGCAGGAAATGGTTAAAATCTGCCAAGGTAGGCCACGTGTAGGCCCCTGGTGGCCCCTAAATCAGCTGCAGCAGCAGGCCCTTGAGCAGACGGGCCTCGTATGTGACTGTGTTCTTCCCAGGGTGCATGGGCTCTGCCTCTAAGGGCTGCTCTATAAGGGCCTTCACCTCCCGACCATACACTGCAAGGGGCCAGAAATAAAAGCATGTTATAGGAGTTATTTTTTTATAATCACAGCTGTTATTGACAGGAACTATTCAAAACGTTTTGCCATCAGAAAATTCGACCCTAGCAATTTCTAGCTTATGGACAGAAAGATTGTAGGACATAAGCCCCCCAGGACAAAACCCCCCCAATGAAAAAATGAACATTTGGACAATTGCCCCCCAGTAGTAATAACAGGTAGGATATAAGCCCCCCAGTGCTTATTTTGCATCTGGATATTTGCCCCCCAGTGCTTATTTTAGGAGTGGACATTTGCCCCCCAGTGCTAATATCATATGTTGTTTCCATTAGACTAGTATATCTCTGTATTTGGATTCAGTATTATTTCATATCTCATAAATATATAATCATAGAAACTTGGATCATTATAATTCGAAATAAAAAAGGTCCAGAAACTCACTTTAATTGCTTAATCTTAGGTAAAACAAACATCTTAAAGAATTTGAATTGTTTTTTAATTAATCAATCAAAAGGATTATCAGCTTGTTAGTGGTGTTGCATGTGGCTTTGATCATATACTAGTTAATGAAAATTAAAGGCTTCTGTATTTAATCAATCAAAAGGATTAAAAGGTGGTGATAATTGGACATGATTATCTGCTCAATCAAGTAATGTCGTTTAAAATTAGGCACTGGGGGCAAATGTCCACTTCTAAAATAAGCACTGGGGGGCAAATGTCCAGATGCAAAATAAGCACTGGGGGGCTTATATCCTACCTGTCATTTCTTCTGGGGGGCAATTGTCCAAATGTTCATTTTTTCATTGGGGGGGTTTTGTCCTGGGGGGCTTATGTCAGGATCCCGGACAGAAAATAAATGAGGATATAATAAAACAAAATTGTTCTTTCAAGGAGACTTCCAGCCCATCAGGTATTCTTGTCATGGGAATTCAGGCCAACAACGAATGTACAAATGGATTTTTATATACAATTTTGTGTAAAATGGCTCTTTTTATGAAGATATTACAAGCCAGTGTATTCTATAATGAGCTACTTTATGAAGCCAAACTGATTACGAAAAATTTAGGTACAAAAATAATTGAGTTATAAAGTACACAACGTTTTACAGTACATGATAAGTTTGTATGTCAAAAGATTAAAATAATTGTAGTTAAACATCTTACTTTCTCAATACAGGTTAGGTCCAAACAATGTCTGTCATATAGTTAACAACATTTAACAGTACCTGTAAATCATGCATGTTGAAAACAAAAATTGTAGTAAAGCCTCCTACTTTCGCAGCACTCCAGGAACTGAATGCACTCCTGCACGACAGCGTCACGCATCATTATCATGTGCTTCGACATGTTCTCGATCAGCGAGAGGAAACATCGCTTGGCATAGTACCAGGTGTCGGTGCCCAGCTTCTTGTTGTACGGCTCCAGGCTCTTGATCACGCGGGAAATGCCAAACTCGTAGTTGCCCTTCGCGCAGTACAGCGTACTGTAAATCATGAAGGTGATATCTATGACATCTTGTTCAAAACATCAAAAGTCCTTTAATTTTAATTTACAGGGGGGAAGGAAATAGGAAATGTTAAAGATTCTATCCATGCCATCTCATTCAAACCACCATAGGCATCTCATTCAAAACATCAATGGACCTTTTTTAAATCTTAATTTGACATAAAAAAGATCAACACACCAAAACAGTAGAACAATGATGATTATACAGTAATTACACAAGTGATAAAATATGTTTAAAAAACAAAAAAAAAAACAATTTGAAAATGTTTAAAAAACATTAAAATTAAATTAAATTAAAACTGCAAAAGCTTTAATGAAAATGCAGTTCAGATTTATAAAGTATGTAATGAGCTTATTAACACTGAATATTTCACCTTCAAGACTCTAAGTTTTCAAGCACTAATTTATTGTTTAAGTCCAAAAAAAGAAACAATATAATAGTCGCTACTGATTGTGAACATAATTTTGACTACTTTGACCATTTACCACTTAGAAGCAAAGTAAAAATTGCTATGTGCAAACGGCATAACACCAGATTGTATGCTGTTTGCTGCTAATCCAAGATATCTAAGGGTTGGAAATGAAGCCTTTAAAACTTGAATTTAGTAAGAAAGGTCTTAAATTAAATATAACTTTCTAGAGTACTACAGATGCGTGAAAATACGTATCTAAGTGGTAAAGGGTTATAAGGTCCTCTTTTTACATCCCATCTACGCTAACCACCTACCCAATGACAAAGTTGACAATACACAGATGGTAGCTCTTACATCCCATCTACGCTAACCACCTACCCAATGACCAGGTTGACAATACACAGATGGTAAATCTTACATCCCATCTACGCTAACCACCTACCCAATGACCAAGTTGACAATACACAGATGGTAAATCTTACATCTTAACTACGCTAACCACCTACCCAATGACCAGGTTGACAATACACAGATGGTAAATCTTACATCCCATCTACACTAACCACCTACCCAATGACCAGGTTGACAATACACAGATGGTAAATCTTACATCTCATCTACGCTAACCACCTACCCAATGACCAAGTTGACAATACACAGATGGTAGATCTTACATCTGATCTACGCTAACCACCTACCCAATGACCAAGATGACAATAAACAGATGGTAAATCTTATATCCCATCTACACTAACCACCTACCCAATGACCAAGTTGACAATACACAGATGGTAAATCTTACATCCCATCTACACTAACCACCTACCCAATGACCAGGTTGACAATACACAGATGGTAAATCTTACATCCCATCTACACTAACCACCTACCCAATGACCAAGTTGACAATACACAGATGGTAGATCTTACATCCCATCTACACTAACCACCTACCCAATGACCAAGTTGACAATACACAGATGGTAAATCTTACATCCCATCTACACTAACCACCTACCCAATGACCAAGTTGACAATACACAGATGGTAGATCTTACATCTCAACTACGCTAACCACCTACCCAATGACCAGGTTGACAATACACAGATGGTAGCTCTTACATCCCATCTACGCTAACCACCTACCCAATGACCAGGTTGACAATACACAGATGATAAATCTTACATCTCATCTACGCTAACCACCTACCCAATGACCAAGTTGACAATACACAGATGGTAGATCTTACATCTGATCTACGCTAACCACTACCCAATGACCAAGATGACAATACACAGATGGTAAATCTTACATCCCATCTACACTAACCACCTACCCAGTGACCAAGTTGACAATACACAGATGGTAAATCTTACATCCCATCTACACTAACCACCTACCCAATGACCAAGTTGACAATACACAGATGGTAGATCTTACATCCCTTCTACACTAACCACCTACCCTATGACCAAGTTGACAATACACAGATGGTAGATCTTACATCCCATCTACGCTAACCACCTACCCAATGACCAAGTTGACAATACACAGATGGTAGATCTTACATCCCATCTACGCTAACCACCTACCCAATGACCAAGTTGACAATACACAGATGGTAAATCTTACATCTCATCTACCCTAACCACCTACCCAATGACCAAGTTGACAATACACAGATGGTAAATCTTCTTCTGCGGGTCCTGATAGGCCACCTGCTCCTCCTCCTTCTCGATCTTCCTCATCAACTCCTCAGCCTGTAACATGCCACCCACGAGATTAAATGAGACGCGTTCTGAGAAAACTGGGCATAATGCATGTGCGTAAAGTGTCGTCCCAGATTAGCCTGTGCAGTCCACACAGGCTAATCAGGGACGACACTTTCTGCCTAAATTGGATTTTTGCTAAGAAGAGACTTCATTTAAATGAAATATGTCATAAAAGCGGAAAGTGTCGTGCCTGATTAGCCTGTGCAGACTGCACAGGCTAATCTGGGATAACGTTTTACGCACATGCATTATGCCCAGTTTTCTCAGAACAAGACACAAATCTATTAATTTGATGCATATGCCTAAAGTATCGTCCCAGATTAGACTGTGCAGTTTGCACAAGCTTATTAGGGAAAACACTTTCGGCATAAATTCCTCAGCATGCAACATGGCATGCAGCTAATTGAAACACGCTCTGAGAAAACTGGGCATGACACATGTGCATTAGATGTTGTCCGACATTAGCCTGTGCAGTTTGCACAGGCTTATCAAGGACTGCATTTTAGGCCAGCTAGACTGGATTTGCACCTACTTATTATAAACAAAATTTTGCATTTAAGCAAAAAGTGTTGTCAGTGCAGACTGCACAGGTTAATCTGAGATGAAATATTACTGAAAGCCGTGGGCTTATTGAGACAGTCTTGTATCAGAAACCGCTACTGGACCATTACTAGCGGATGATACGGAATAGAACTTCAAGAGTGAATTTTAGTATTTTAACATGTTGACCATTAAAGTCAACCATCACATGTGCACCAAAGAAACATTGACCCTATCATTTTGGTAATAATGGGGACTATAACAAAGGGAGACGTTATCATTTGGATCGAAAAATGGAGATTGCAACGATTGTAGGACATAAGCCCCCCAGGACAAAACCCCCCCAATGAAAAAATGAACATTTGGACAATTGTCCCCCAGTAGAAATCATGCAGTGTCCGACAAATCCATTGCCCGGAGCCCGGGGGCTACCAAAATTTTTCATCGGGCTACTGAAATTTTCCAGCTGACGCCCGCCGGGCTACTATAAATCTATAAGAGCGGTAGCCCGGTTTATTGACAGACATACGTAGAATAAACACGCTGACCATGTGTTTGTACACTGTGTATTGCTTATAATCCGATAACAAAGTGCAATCAATTATCTAATCAGTCACCGATCACTTGCGGTATTGTCTTAAACAGTAACAGTGAATTTTAATCATCCAATCAGAATCAACATTTGTCGTCTGCTAATAATATAATGAGAGCCGGTTGGATAGTTGGCGCACATGATGCAACATCATTTCGCAGTTTGGAATTCTTTGTTAACCGCAACAATGAGTAATAGCGACAACGTTTTTGATGTCGTTAAATATCCAAGGACGCCAAACATTAAATAAATCTAAACAATAGCGGATTCTTCAAAACGGTAATGAAACCGAAAATGAATATTCATAACAACGGTGTGAACGCGGTTAACACCTGCTAATAAGTTTGCATAGTCAATTAATAATTGGATAAATCGACTGTTAATCAATAATCCCATATATGTCCGATTTATATTTTTAAAACCAAATTATGGGTGGGTAATATAGACGATAAGAGTCATAAACACAAACGTTTGAAATTTTCTAAAGTGTCAAATGAATTTCGGCACATGGTTCTATTTAAAGCAAAGACCTATCAATGTATATTGATAGGTCTTTGATTTAAAGATATGATGAAATAAGGTACCAATCAGGACCGTACGTTGTATTGCAACTTGCGTAAATCACCTGCCACGGTTTGCACGCGTTGTGTACAGCTATTTAAGGTTACAAAATTCTACATTTCATAAATGAATTTCTTTGTCCAGATTAAAAGCGCGCGAAAATTGGCGTGGGTGTATTTATTTGTAAAATTATAAAAATTTCGTAGCGGGTACAACATTGAAATCATTTAATTTCCATTAAAAGTTTCGTTGTGAATTTCAACTAAAGAACCGGGGTATCTCGCGAATTATTTGGCATTGACATTTCCTCTTAATAAAATATAATGTAAGCACGCTGTATCGTTACCGATACGCTGTATCAGTTCCTTCATTATTGAAAAAATTATTGTATTGTATACTGACTGCACACGATTGTCGTAACATACGGATGCAATACGTAAATTCGGACAGTACTTAAAGTCAGACACAAGTAAATAAATGATTTAATACTCTTGATTTCTTGAAACTCGGTATTTGTTGTTAAAAAGGGCAATTGCATTGATTAACACCATACGAGTCAATCGTGTTGATCATCTAAACGCTTTATTTACGTTTCCGACTTAACGTGCTGTCGGAATTTAAGTACACATACATGTGCACATACAAGTAATATCTACATGCAGTATATGATTTTCTTTGGTAAATTTACATTTAAGTACACGGTGCCTGTACTGTAACATTAATTTACGATATTGACTGTGTACATCCGACTACTTGCTGTATTATGTATATGTATGTATACATATTATGTATATGTAAATGAAGAAATAAAATAAAGATGAAAACCTGCCTCATCATTTTGTAGATAAAATTTTTATGGGCTACCAAATATTTTTATTGGTAGCCCAGTGGGCTACCTGAAAAATAAGAAATTTGTCGGACACTGCAGAAATGACAGGTAGGATATAAGCCCCCCAGTGCTTATTTTGCATCTGGACATTTGCCCCCCAGTGCTTATTTTAGAAGAGGACATTTGCCCCCCAGTGCTAATATCATATGTTGTTTCCATTAAACTAGTATATCTCTGTCTTTGGATTCATTATTATTTCATATCTCACAAATATATAATCATAGAAACTTGGATCATTATAATTTGAAATAAAAAAGGTCCAGAAACTCACTTGAATTTCCTAATCTTAGGTAAAACAAACATCTTAAAGAATTGTTCTTTAATTAATCAATCAAAAGGATTATCAGCTTGTTAAAGGTGTGACATGTGGCTTTGATCATATACTTGTTAATGAAAATTAATGGCTTCTTTATTTAATCAATCAAAAGGATTATCAATAATAATTATCATAACTTAGTACAAATAATGATAATTAAAGTGAGCACATATAACAACATTTAAAGGCAATTATTTTTGTAGTTACATTGTTTGAGTGACAATTAACTAAAACTTAGTATATAACGAAACTATCACATTTCAAATGATACATTTCATCATGGAAATTATTAAGAGTAATAAAGGGTCTGAGAAATTACTGAAGTATGGGTACTCTTACACCAAAAAGAAGTCTCGTAAAGAATCAATACATTGGGAATGTTCCAAACGCAGAAGCGCTTCATGTAAAGGAACCTTGACATCTAATCTTGATGTAAGTATAATATTAAAATGCTATTTGTTATCTTTGCTATCATAACTTTTAAAATAGCGATTTGCAAAATTAATTCCAGACAGTATTGCATAACTTCACAAATTTAATTATTTGAAGTAAAGGTAAATGTAGTATTTGTAAGCTTTACCAACATTCAAAATATCAATTAATTTACATAATTAATTCCAAACAGTTATACAAAACGTCACAAAATAATTTTATATATAATCAATTAAATGTTTCATTGCTATTATCATTAGTTACAATATTAAATAATTGTTTTTATATATTCAGGTTACTATGGTCACATCATCCATAACACACAGTAACGATGCTGACCACTTAGCCATAGAAGTTATGAAAGTCAGAGAAGGGATCAAATCCAGTGTCGCCTTATTTATCCCTTCCATTATTTAAGCCTTTCAGTGGTGGTAATTGGATAAATGGATTATCATCTCAAAGGTTTTGAGTAATCAGGTGGTGATAATTGGACATGATTATCTGCTCAATTGAGTAATGTCATTGAAAATTAGGCACTGGGGGGCAAATGTCCACTTCTAAAATAAGCACTGGGGGGCAAATGTCCAGATGCAAAATAAGCACTGGGGGGCTTTTATCCTACCTGTCATTTCTACTGGGGGGCAATTGTCCAAATGTTCATTTTTTCATTGGGGGGGTTTTGTCCTGGGGGGCTTATGTCTGGATCCCGATTGCAACATTTTGTCAAACCTGATAAAGTGAAGTAAATGAATCTCCAATATAAACTGAAAAAGATTATATGTTTACTTTCAAATCAAACCGTTTCAAGACAAGGGATTAAATATTTATACCAATTACCAAAATAAAAACATAGTTTATTTGAATTGCACACAATTATATCTTCTCATTACCTCTTCATTCTGGCTGGTCATGATATAGGCTACACACAGGTTGGCCAGGACTATAGCACTGACGTTCAGAATCTGAAACAAACAATCCCATTTTTACAGCCACATATTTTTTTCAAAATTTGAAAAATTAAACATTCAAACACAAAAACTTTAAACAAATCCCCTTAGACTAAGAAACTATAAAATACAATAAACTAAAATAAAATAAACTAAATGTTGGTCTATTTTATGACAAGTTAGTTAAATATAAATTTTCCTCCTGAAGAAAAAAGCATAAAAAATACAAAGACAACAATTAAATTACCAGTACATTGCATGGTAAATCTTGACGGTGGCTTTGTAAAAAACATTCAAGTATTTAAAAAAGATGTCATATTACCAAAAGAAACATTTAAACAAAACAAGTATAAAACAACAAAACTTATTATACAACAACGCCATTTCAACAGTGTTATTAAACTTCAAAGAAGGACACAAAGGGAAACAAATCCAGTTAGGCTTTAATAGAATTTGAATATTATAAGTTCAGGTTCGATAAATCTTTTTTGCACTTAACGAATCTACAATTTATGTATAAGGAAGGCATTCAAATGTAGACCAAACTGACTTTAATTCAAAGAACAATAAGAACATTTAAAAACAAAACGATACATTGCAGATTTGTGAAACAATATATTGTAACCCTTTCCTTCTCCGAAGCATAGTGAACATGGCTATAAGCAAACAGAATAAAACCAGAACAGCCTGTGAGTACCTCGCAGTCTGTTCAGTATTAATGCTGTTTGCTGTTCATTAGTAGCTTATGGTTGGAAATAAAGCTTTTAAAACTTGAATCAAGAAAGAAAGGTCCTTAATTTATTGTTATTTTCTAAGGGACTCAAGACGCGTCAAAGTGCGTATCTGAGTGATAAAAGCTTAAAAAAGCACATCTGAAGTCTATGCATGTCTTACGTTGTCATAGTTTTTCTTGACAATTGGTTCATAGAAGCCCGTTGCCTCCTTGTACTTATTCTCCTGCATGAAGAGCACATGGGCCACGTTGAGCTTCCATGTGTCATGCTCATTACAGAACTCTACTGACTTCCTGAAGATCTTCTCAACTTGCTGATAGTTCTCCATGTCCCAGTAGATCTTAGCCTGCTGCATCAGGATTGGGATGTACCTGGGGTGAAAAGGAACAGCCTTAATATTTGTTGAGAGCACTGTGGGAGGGAATAGGAACAGCCTCATAAATGGATGAGACACAATCTACCTGCTGGTAGTTCTCCATGTCCCTGTAGATATTGGCCTGCTGCATCAAGATTGGAATGTACCTACAGGGGGTAAAAATGAACAGCATTACAAGGGGGGGGGGAATAGAACAGCCTCACTATACCATGTAATGTAACATGCCGGTAGTTGGTCATGTCCTAGTAGATTGCAATATCACCATTGATCTTGGCCTGCTGCCTCAGGATTGGGATGTACCTGGGGTGTAAAGGAACAGCCTCACTGCAGGGTAAATAATAAACACCTCGCTATATGGTGTAATATAACTTTCTGCTCTACATGCCCCAGAACATCTTAGCCTGCTGCATTGTGATCCGAATGCACCTGCAGGGAAAATATGGGTCTTCATTCAATAGCCCTTCTGTGACTTAAAGGGGCCTTTTCACAGATGTTGGCATATTTTGAAGTTTGTCATTAAATGCTTTATATTGATAAATGTAAACATTGGATCTTAAAAGCTCCAGTAAAAAATCAAGAATAAAATTTAAAAAAGGAAAAAAAGTAGCCGGTACCAGGGCTCGAACCAGTGACCCCCGGAGTCCTGGAGTTAGTCTGAAGTAAAAACGCATTAGCTCTCTCGGCTATTCCGCCAGGTATACACAATATATGTATTTTATACCTTATATAAGCAATCTTCGTAGTTTCGTAAATTTAAACGACAACAACAGAACTCTCCAAATTCAATCGTTTCGCGTTGCAACGCTTGATAATTTTAAGGTTTTCAAATCGTCAAAAGATACATATTATGGCTATATTGGACTATGGTAAATGTTCAGTAATACTGTTTCCTCACAAATATCATAACTAAAACGGAATTTGCGAATCTGAAAAAACTTCTTTCAATTTTTTCAATTTACCAAACCGTGAAAAGATCCCTTTAAGTATATAGCACAGACTTAGACCAAATAAATATTACTTCAGAGTTTGATTTAATTAAGTCTGTCAATGGTGCTTATGTCAACAGCCTAACTGGTCCATATGAAGAATGATGTTATTGAGGTGTCAAATTTCAAGTTAGACTTAACAAAAAAATCGTTGAATTGACATCCCCCCAAAAAATAATTTTGTGACAGACATATGGACAACGCAAATTCAATATCCCTCCGATAAAAATAAAGAATATTTAGAACATTACAGTTTTCAGGATATTTTATTCTTAGACTTAAGTCTAGGATGGATTGGTAACAAGGTCTGTTTGTAAAACATGCATGCCCCCCTATATGGGCTATAAGTTGTAGTAGCAGCCATTGTGTGAATACGTTTTTTGTCACTGTGAACAGTGTAGTAGTAGTAAAAATAGTAGTAGTGGTGGCAGTAGTAGTAGAAGTAGTAATAGTAGACATGGTAGAATAAGTGGTGGTGGTGGTGGTGGTGGTGGCGGCGGCGGCGGCGGTGGCGGTGGTGGTGGTAGTGGTGGTGGTGGTGGTGGTGGTGGTGGTGGTGGTGGTGGTGGTGGTGGTGGTGGTGGTGGTGGTGGTGGTGGTGGTGGTGGTAATAGTAGAAGTAGAAGTAGTAGAAGTAGTAGTAGAAGAAGTAGTAGTAGTAGTAGAAGTAGTAGTAGTAGTAGTAGTAGTAGTAGTAGTAGTAGTAGTAGTAGTAGCAGTAGCAGTAGCAGTAGCAGCAGCAGTAGCAGCATTACAATACCAATACTTAAGAATTATCAAATGGGAAAAGGTAACCTAGCACTGGCAGTAAATATGGTGCTCATTTACAGGTCAGATTTGGAATCTCTGCTGTAAAATGAGATTTTGAATGAATTAAAGGGAGGCAAATCTGTAATAAAAAGAACATGCATAAACCGTAGTTGTTTCCCTTGTTTGAACCATGCTAAATCCTTATAATGCCTATTTCCAGTAACTGTGACCTTCACCTGTGACCTTGACCTTTGACCTAGTGACCTCAAAATCAATAGGGGTCATCTGCGAGTCATGATCAATGTACCTATGAAGTTTCATGATCCTAGCCCCAAGCGTTCTTGAGTTATCATCCGGAAACCACCTGGTGGACGGACCGACCGACCGACCTACCGACCGACCGACATGAGCAAAGCAATAAACCCCCTCTTCTTCGAAGGGGGGCATAAATATTTGCCAAGAAAAGCCTCACTATTGGTACAGGGCTAATTTGAGTAACATGCCCTGTGTTCCAACAATATATGGGCAAATGTGATAAAATATACACTGCTTTTTCCATCTCAACGAAGCGCCAAACAATGCCTCTTTTCCCCAATAGAAACCCTTTCAATTGCACACTTTTCCACAATTTTTAAATTTACTGTGGATAATTCTTGCCCAATTTTATTAATAATTATTTGACATATTAAAATGCTTGGTACTTTCATCCTATAAAAAATGGCTTGTAATAACACACAAAATGTGAATTTACATATTAAATTTTAATGAGGCCTCATTTGTGAGGATTATGAAAAAAAGATAAAGCAAACAATTTAAAACATATAAAACATTAACTTAAAGATATATAAAATTCTGCCCTTGTTTATTGCAAATAATTTATAGTTTCATAATGTAATATAATACAGAAATAAATGTTAACATTTCATTTTTGCCAATTAACATTTACAGGAAAACCAGAACACTAAGCATTTAAAGAGCAATAAACGGTAATGTTATACCAATAAGAGTCGTGGACCATTGATATATGTTGTGATCATGTAATTGACCTTTCTGCTAAGGACACAGATGGTGGTGATATTATGTAAGGTGACTATTTTATGTTGAGAAAAAAACATCTTGGGAAATGTGTATAAGAGAAGATCCAACAAGAGCTGTCTCCATAGGATAACATATGCCCCCGATAAACACTTTGATAGCAATAATGAGCATTTTTCGAAACCTAAACGCATTTTTCGAAACCTAAACGCGGACCCTAAGTTCAAGGTCAAAGTCAAAGGGGTCAAAATGTGTGTGCGTATAGAAAGGCCTTGTCAATATACACATGCATACAAAATATGAAGGGACATAGAAGTTTTTTTTCTAAACATAAACGCAAAGTGTGACGGACAGACTGACGGACGGACTGACAGACGGACAGTGCGATCACTATATGCCCTCCTTCAGGGGCATAAAAAATTATACCCAGCTTTCAGGACACAGCTCTTTTTTTCGAGATACCAGTCCTTTATATCATTTATCAATAGAAATAATTTGGAATAATAAATTTATTTGTGTAAAATTATTTAGGCTTTAGAAATAAGTAGGTGTCTAAATAAATAGTATTGCTAATCAATTCTTTGCAATAATTTTTGCTTCATAGTTAAGAAGAGCCTTGCTCTGAAAAAAACGGGCTTTTATACATCTGCCTAAATTGTCAACCACAATTAGCCTGCCCAATCCACATAGGCTAATTAGGGATGACACTTTCTGCCTGAATGGGAATTTAATTTAGAAGCAATTGCCTTCAAAGGAAAAATATCATATAAGCAGACAGTTTTATTCCTAATTAGCCTGTGCAAACTGCACAGGCTATTATGGAACAACACTTTAAGCACATACAATTAACCCAGTTACCCCATAGCAAGGCTCACTGGTAAGTTTTCTCTATTCCATAAGAATTCTACCTTTCCAGAGCTTCGTCATATTCATTCACAGCTTTCTTCACTGCCTCATCATCATGATTGGTCCTGGCTTCTTGCACCTGAAAGATGATCAATAGATTTTCCTTCTCTAAAAGCTGCCTATTATTCATGTCAGTAACATGTCCTCCCAGATTAGCCTATGAAGTCCACAGAGGCTAATCAGGGAGAACACTTTCAGCTTAAATAGTCGTTTCCTTTGAAGGAAGTCTCTTCTTAGCAAAATAATCCTATTAATGTTATCATGTGTTTATTGGTTAAGCTGTTTTTTGTTGTATTTTTCTTCAGCACAGTAATTTTTGTCATTTAACCATGGCTGGTTAGAAGTGGAAAAACCAAGATCCATCCATAATATTAGCACTTGAGGCATGCTTTTGTTATAAAATTTTTTAAATGACATATTACATACATACAATTGAAACATAGCTAAAACTTGAGTGCTATAGAGGGACTGTCCACTAAAGTCCCAAATATATAAAAGCAAACTTTCCAGCTAAAATAAATGAGAAACAACTTCTACTTAAAAATCAATACTAAAGATCTCCAGACAATTTTAGGAATTTGAGAATATACAGCACTTAAGACTGATAAAGAAGAAACACCCAACAGCCAGTTTAAACCAACATTTTTTTACTTTTTAAAACCTTTCATACTAAGATATGAGCTTTAATGCGTTTTAGTCCCTTAGAAAATCAAACTCAATTTAGACTTTTCTTAGCACATTCAAGTTTTAAAGGTTTTATTTCAAACCCAAATAGTACCTCTATGGACGAGCAGCAAACAGCATAAAACCTGAACAGACTGCGAGTTAAACGCAGGCTGTTCTGGTTTTATGCTGGTTGCATATAGCCATTTCCACTTTGCTTCTGAGAGGAAAAGGGTTTAACAAACGTGTTCAAAAATGCTACCTGTTTGGTGAGCTTGCGGAGAGTTTCGGTCTGCTTGGTGGCCATCTCATCTAGTTTCCTGTACGCCTCTTCTGGGGACGTCTGCCTCGTGATAACGGCCTCCAGGAAGTCATACAGGTACTGAGAACACAGAGCATATCATACAGGTACTGGGAACACAGAGCATATCATACAGGTACTGGGAACATAGAGCGAAATCATAGGAAGTTGTACATGTACTGAGAACAAAGAGCAAAATCATAGGAAGTCATAAAGGTACTGGGAACACAGAGTAAAATCATAGGAAGTCTTACAGTCACTTGAAACACAGAGCAAATCAAAGGAAGTTGTACAGATGCTGGGATCATAGGGAAAATCATGATACACAGGTACTGGGAACACAGAGCAAAGGAACACCGTGCAAATACATGTAATGCCATTCAGTCATATGATGAGGTATGTGACATGTCAAGCCAAAATGGGTCTTTTGTCATCTGCAGCCAGCATAGCTCGAGAGCAACCCGTGCAATTGCATAGTCTGGTTTGGAGCTAAGCTGTCTGCTATAAAGTCATGCAATGTTTTGTGGTCTCATTAGCGGACAGATTAGCTCTTTACCATACTGCACTGCTCATATTTGAGTCATTGTGCTAGCGGACAGATTAGCTCTTTACCATACTGCACTGCTCATATTTGAGTCATTGTGCTAGCGGACAGATTAGCTCTTTACCATACTGCACTGCTCATATTTGAGTCATGGTGCTAGCGGACAGATTAGCTCTTTACCATACTGCACTGCTCATATTTGAGTCATGGTGCTAACGGACAGATTAGCTCTTTACCATACTGCACTGCTCATATTTGAGTCATTGTGCTAGCGGACAGATTAGCTCTTTATCATACTGCACTGCTCATATTTGAGTCATGGTGCTAGCGGACAGATTAGCTCTTTACCATACTGCACTGCTCATATTTGAGTCATGGTGGACAGATTAGCTCTTTACCATACTGCACTGCTCATATTTGAGTCATGGTGCTAACGTTAATGATTTTCATGTGGTTGAGTGTGTGTGATGTTTTTTCAGTTTTTATCAACTTAAGAGAGATTTTTAAACTAGTTTAGCTAAATTAAAAAAATGCATTTTTGCCCTGATATTAAATGCTGGCTTTCTTGGTCTATTGAGAGTCCAGAGTTTAGTTATTTTTAACAAATATAATTATTGGTTCTCACACTGAATCTGCCTCCAAAAACACTTAAGAACATTATCATTATGAAGCAATTAATCCTTAATTGTTTAAAAAAACATAAGCAATTGCATTTGATTTATACTAACTTCACCCATGCATATACAACAAAGACTTTTTTTGCGGATTAAACAAAATGAAATTAACATGGTGAGATGGTTTATTGTGATTTTACAAAATATTACTATTAAAAAAACCCAGTTCTACTGCATGCTAGACCTTGTTTAATATGTCATAAAACAAATACAAGTATTTTTTATTTTAAAACATGTGTATTTTAGCTTTTTGAGCATTTTGCTTGGTTACTTTATGTGCGACAGATCTATTACTTTAATATGCTGAAATGAGATTGCAGAGTCCACTAATTTCAAAGAATTAAAAACAAACTTTCTAGTTTTATCTTGAAGCTTAGACAACTAGTAATTTTCTTTGCTGATTTATTAAATTCATACAGGAAATTTATTCGTAAGCAAGCTTTACAAATTCCTAAACTTGTATAAAATATGGTATAAAATTTAAACTCATGTCATGTCATATATATACATGTACTGGATGAATTTCGTGAAAACAAGCAAATTCGTTGAATTGGTATCCCCCGCCATTATACTTCTGGACAAGTTTTCTGGACGGATGGACAATGCCAACATGCATCATCCTCTTATCCATATATATACTCATACCAAGTTTCAATGAAATCCGTCAAAGCACTTCCAAGATATGGCTCCGGACACACAAAAAGCGTTTTTTCAAGATACAAAGGGCCATAAATCCGTTATTTTATGATGGTATACAATGCCATTTGGAGTGCATCATCCTCTTATCCATATATATACTCATACCAAGTTTCAATGAAATCCGTCAAAGCACTTCCAAGATATGGCTCCGGACACACAAAAAAGCGTTTATTCAAGATACAAAGGGACATAAATCCGTTATTTTATGATGGTGTACAATGCCATTTGGCGTGCATCATCCTCTTATCCATATATATACTCATACCAAGTTTCAATGAAATCCGTCAAAGCACTTCCAAGATATGGCTCCGGACACACAAAAAAGCGTTTTTTCAAGATACAAAGGGCCATAAATCCGTTATTTTATGATGGTGTACAATGCCATTTGGCGTGCATCATCCTCTTATCCATATATATACTCATACCAAGTTTCAATGACATCAGCAAAAGCACTTACAAGATATGGCTCCGGACACAAAAGTGCCGGCCGGACGGAAGGAAGGATTGAAAGAGGGACGGACAGATGGACGGACAATGCCAAAACATATATTGTTATGTGACTGTCTATCTGTGTACAAAAGGTACTTGAGAGTTTGTAAAAACATCTATACATATACAAAATGTATACCTCAGAAATAAAATAAGATATTCCATTTTTTCATAAACATGAAAAATAACTGAACATAAATTATATCCAACAGATTAAACAATTTGTTTTCTAATTCCATTTCTTGCTCACTGAATCATGACCTTAAAATGTTTGTTACAACATTTGCCATTTGGCTCATGAATAGCAGTACAAGTTGTCTTATCATATGATAAAATATCTAATAGGAGACTCAAGCTATGCCTTAATCTTATGCTAGCAATCAAACAAAATACAAGTACTTTCCTACTAACAAATTAGCACAACGCAAAATAGTTTGGATTCAATATTACATGCAATAAAACAGCAAACACAGATGCAGAAAAATATGAATTACGACAGAAATACTCAAACCTGCGAACTGCTGAGGGACTTTCCTCGTGAATACTGTAGTAACATTTCAAAGAACCCACACTTAATGCACAAAACTAGCATATATCTTCTCCACACAAAATCTTTTAAAAATTGGGCTTAACTTTGCAATTTCCAGACATCAGAGTTTATGAGCCTTTTCATGTACTGATACTTAATTGAGGGGTAACTTAAAAGCTACCATTTAAAAGCCCATCATTTAACAATATAGCTTAAAAAGATGGTTTCTTCTGTTAGACAAAATAAAAAATTATAACAATTAAACTTTAAATGTTCAAAAGTAATTCAAAAATGTAGAACTGAACTTGCCTGAAACCTTGGCTAAAACAAGACATTAAATAAGTGTTATTACTGCAAACACTGACTGTATATAAATTAAGAAAATAATTAATTTTCTAAAGTAACATAAATACTCAAATTTAAAGAAAATTATGAAAAATATTGCGTAAAATAAAGTTAACACATAACAAGATATGTGTTTGTCAGAAACACTATGTCCCCTACTGCGCTGCTTTAAAGCTATATATTTGATCTTTGATCTTGAAGGATGACCTTGACCTTTCACCACTCAAAATGTGCAGCTTCATGAGATACACATGCATGCCAAATATGAAGTTTCTATCTTCAATATTGCAAAAGTTATGGCAAAATGTTAAAGTTGGAGCAAACAAACAAACCAAAAGACAGGGCAATAACAATATGTCCCCCACTTATTGTGGTGGGGGACATAAACAAGAGCACCGCATAAACGGGGGCCACGCTCGGCTGCAAAAGCTTGTCATAAAATATATATTTTTTTTTTTAGGAGTCACAGTGACTTGACCTTTGACCTAGTGACCCAAAATGGGTGTGGCATGTAGAACTCATCAAGGTGCATCTACATATGAAGTTTCAAAGTTGTAGGTGGAAGCACTTTGATTTTAGAGGCAATGTTAAGGTTTTTGTTAAAGTTTTATATTAGAGGTCACAGTGACCTTGACCTTTGACCTAGTGACCTAAAAATGGGTGTGGCATGTAGAACTCATCAAGGTGCAACTACATATGAAGTTTCAAAGTTGTAGGTGGAAGCACTTTGATTTTAGAGCCTATGTTAAAGTTTGATATTAGAGGTCACAGTGACCTTGACTTTTGACCTAGTGACCCTAAAATGGGTGTGGCATGTAGAACTCATCAAGGTGCATCTACATATGAAGTTTCAAAGTTGTAGGTGGAAGCACTTTGATTTTAGAGGCAATGTAAAGGTTTTTGTTAAAGTTTTATATTAGAGGTCACAGTGACCTTGACCTTTGACCTAGTGACCCAAAAATGGGTGTGGCATGTAGAACTCATCAAGGTGCAAAAACATATGAAGTGTCAAAGTTGTAGGTGGAAGCACTTTGATTTAAGAGCCTATGTTAAAGTTTGATATTAGAGGTCACAGTGAACTTGACCTTTGACCTAGTGACCCAAAAATGGGTGTGGCATGTAGAACTCATTAAGGTGCCTCTACATATGAAGTTTCAAAGTTGTAGGTGGAAGCACTTTGATTTTAGAGGCAATGTTAAGGTTTTAGCACGACTCCTACAGCGGACGGCGGACGAGCTGGCTGTGACAATAGCTCAGGTTTTCTCCAAAAACAGCCTCGCTAAAAATCAGTGTTCCTTATTGCAATAACCAAAATTTCAAAGTTAGATGTGGTATTTTAACATAGATTTAACGAGAAAATGCTCGTTTTTATTTTTCGTGCTACAATATATTCCATGTTAATTTCCCACCTACATATCCGAACACTTACAAGCAAATGCAAGACTGGCTATGGGCAGCATCGGAAGAACAACGTATTCACGAGAACTATGTTGTACTTCCCGAGCTGCCCGAAACCAATATCTCATTCTCTCATAAATGTACGGTTATCGCAGCACATGAAATATATTATGACCAAACAAAAACTAGCATTTTGTATTGCATTTAATCTATGTTACTATATCACATCTATTGTTAAAAGTTTGGCTAATGCTATAAGCAACATTTATTTGGTATGTGTGACCTTTATTTTTCGAAATATTTGTTGATTTTGAGTGTTCATGGGCTTCATTTCCAACCCTTAGATACTAATGAGCAGCAAACAGCATAAAACCAGAACAGAATGCGAGTTTTTCGCAGGCTGTTCTGGTTTCCTGCTGGTTGCAAAAGCCATTCTCACTTTGCTATGGCTGGGGAAAGGTTAAAACTGCCCACACCAAGGTACACGAACTCAGAATACAAAATGAAATTCATCAGAATTGAAATGTTCACAATGCATACTGCCATCTTAAAGATATCTTTGAGAACAAGTACAAAGTTTACGACGTAGAATTACACCACTAGAAAAAGGGACGTCAAAGTTATGCAACACAACAAAGATTACTCACTGATGACAAGAACTTGTATGTCAGATGAGCATTTTCTGCCAGAACATCTGCCGCCAAATCATAGTACTGCAATAAAAACATTCACTTTTTCAAAAATGCATGCAATATGCAATACCATTTTCTTATGAAAGCAGATCCATACATTAGTTTATATAAATAAATGAGCCTCGATTTGGGAAAACAGGGTTTAATGCTTGTGTGAAAAGTGTCATCCAAGCTTAGCCTGTGCAGTCTGCACAGGCTTTTTATGGCAGATACTGTGAAATAACATGGTATTTTTTTGTTTAACCCTTTACCACTTAGATACGTATTCTTACGCATTTGTAATCCCTTAAAGAATTACATTTAATTTAAGACCGTTCTTACTAGATTCAAGTTTTAAAGGCTTCATTTCAAACTCTAAGATACTGATGAGCAACAAACAGCATAAAACCTGAACAGACTGCAAGTTACTCGCAGGCTGTTCTGGTTTTATGCTGTTTGCACAATCCCTTCTGCAAAAATCCAGTTTAAGCGGAAAGTGTTGTCCCTGATTAGTGTGAAGACAGCATAGTCTAATCTGGGACGACACTTTACACATATGCATTTAGTCACGTTTTCCCAACGGGAAGCTAATATATAACATGCGCATTGAGCAGATATGGCAACAAGGATAATTTTCAGTTATAAGACATAATCAGTAAATTCAGTGATGTTTTTTTGTAAGAGCAGAATTCCCATCATTTCTAAACAGTTTTATGTACAGAAGTTATTTTACATGAACTTGAGATTTTTCTGGTTACACCCCAACACATCGATAGCACCATGCAAATAATCTATTCTATAATTATACTATAAAAGAAACCAGCTCATAGATTGTTTAATCATAAACAAACCGCTAAATGTCATTAAGTGATCTACACTCAAATACATAAAAAACAAGACATTTTTTAAAGCAACCATTAAAAATACACTTATTAAATGATAATCATAATTTTGAATTTATTATGCTGTTTTAAACATAGTTATGCCCCTTTAAAAGCGACCTTAACTTCCTATAACCTGGAAAAGACTCATTTAAAGGCTGATTTCTCTAGACCCTTGCTCTTGGAAAACCAGCCTTAATGCGTGCGTGTAAAGTGTTGTTCCATATTTACTTGTTCAGTCCCCAGTTCTTATCTAGTAGGACACTTTCTGCTTTTATGGAATTCTTTGGAATACAACAACAACAACAACAATAAACACAATGGGTAATAAAGTTGTAAACAATTAGCGCTAATCATTACTATTCTACCTAAAAGACGTTAACGCATTCTTAACAGCTTTACTTCATTCAAATTTACAACAATGTCACATGTTAGTTAAGTATATTATATAATGTGCACCCCTTTGTGTCAAAATCGGACTTATACTTCACACACTACCCACCTCATATTTCACATATACCACCCATCTCATATTTCACACATACTACCCATCTCATATTTAACATACTACCAACCTCATATTTCACATATACTACCCACCTCATATTTCACATATACTACCCACCTCATATTTCACATATACTACCCACTTCATATTTTACATATACTACCCACCTCATATCTCACATATACTACCCACCTTGTATTTCACATATACTACCCACCATAGATTTCACATATACTACCCACCTCATACTTCACATATACTACCCACCTCATATTTCACATATACTACCCACCTCATATTTCACATATACTACCCACCTCATATTTCACATATACTACCCACCTCATATTTCACATATATTACCCACCATATATTTCACATATCCTACCCACCTCATATTTCACATATACTACCCACTTCATATTTCACATATACTACCTACCTCATATTTCATATATAACTACCCCACCTCATATTTCACATATACTACCCACCTTGCATTTCATGTATACTACCCACCTCATATTTCACATATACTACCCACTTCATATTGCACATATACTACCTACCTCAGAGTTCACAGAGACTACCCACCGCATAGTTCACATATACTACCCACCTCATATTTCACATATACTGACCCACCTCATATGTCACATATACTACCCACCTCATTTTTCACATATACTACCAACCTCATATTTCACATAGTACTACCCACCTCATAGTTCACATATACTACCCACCTCATATTTCACATATAATACCAACCTCATATTTCAATAATACTACCCACCTCATATTTCACATATAGTATCAGCAGATTGCCGAACGTCTCTGGTGGGAAGGGGTTCTGCTGCAGGAGGAACTGCAGTTTTTCAAAGCCCTGGGTCGGGTCCTGGTCCATGTTCATGAGTGCTTGGTTGTGGAGGGAGACTGCATCCAGTTCCTCCTCTCCACGTGGCGGCATGTCGGTCAGGGCCTCGCACGCCGCCTCAACTGAAAATAAGTTGATCATATGTGTCTTGTTCTGTGAAAATTGGGCAAACTGCATATGCGTAAAGTGTTGTCCCAGATTAGCCTGTGCAGTCCGCACACGCTAATCAGGGATGACACTTTCCGCTTTAATGGTATTTCCGCTTTAATGGTATTCTTTGTTAAAAGGAACTCCCTTTTTACCGAAAATCTAGTTTAAGCGGAAAGTGTTGTTTCACATAACAAGACACATAAAGTCTGATTTTCAAGGTAGAGGAAGTGAAGTTTAGAATAATCAGCCATTTTTTTAAAGAAAGTTTTACATTTTCATTTTGAAATATCAGTTATATAATGTATTATTCAACATTCTATCACCTTTTTTACAAATTAATGTAGAATAAAACATGTTTTCTACATTTAACATATTTTTATCCAGTATGAAAATATGTATCTTTTCATTAATATATTTAACATGTATTTATAATATTTAACATTGCACGCAAAATGTTTATCCTGCCTTTAACATATTTATTTGTTATAAACATATTTATCATGTATTTAACACAATATCATTTATCATATACTTAGTGTATTAATCATGTGTTTAACATATTTATCATGGGTTCAATACATTTATCATGTATTTAACATATTTATTGTGTGTTAAACATACTGATACAGGCCAACAAGGTTTAACTGCAGTTGCAGTGCAGTGATCTACATGTACCAGTATATTATCACAAAACTGTCAAAACACTGCACTGGTCAATTTACAAACAAGCTTTTTTACATTTCAGATTTATTTACTATAAACACTGTAAGTGGATTTATATGTTTATTAAAAATCAAGTTCACATTTCTTGTATAAAAATATGAATTTCCCCCAAAAAAGACTTATAATGGTCACCATCTTGGAAGCACTGCCATCTTGGAAGCACTGTCATATTTGGGACAGAAAGTGTAGGTCAATATTTTGCATATTTTTTTAATTAATCAAACATATTAATTTTTCACTGGAAAGAAAAAGTTTCTGCTAATAAAATATTTCATGAAAATAATTCAGACCTGTTCATGAGTGTTTTTTTTATATAAATTATTCGACTTTCGAGTTTTATAGTCATGTACAATTTTTGTAGAGGGTCAGCTGACGATCACATGACATGTAATGGCCAGATCAATAGCAGTCTCTAAGGTATTTTTTTGTAACAAAGAGAATTTATCAATAGCACCTAATTGGATGATGATATTGTAACTTACTGTCCATACAATATGGTAAAAATAGGACTATAAGGAAATCAGAGGGTCGACAATACACTGGTTTGTATTTACTTTCTTGCAAAATCTTTGGCAATACATGTATACACATGTAACAAGAAAATTGAAATTCGACCATCACTGATTAACAAAATGTGTAGGAACCAGAACAATCAATTTAACTCAGGGAAAACTAAAGACAAACAATAATTCTTTAAGATGTTAACAATGAACCTTGCTTACCATACTCACCTGCATTTGTATCCCCTCTCAGAGTTGCATTTGCTAATATGTGAGTATGAAATCAAGCCACTTTGAAAACAATAAGACACTAGGCAAAACTTGTAAGGCACAAGTTGGTGCTTGTTAACTTTTGTCGCATTTAAGGTCACATCAAGGAAAAAAACTCCCAAGAATGTTATAAAACCCCCTTTTAAAACTTCCCTTGCAGGGAATATGGCAATAACATAGCACAAAACTCAAATTTGTAAATCAATTGCCTGGCCCAAGTAATCACCGTTCTGTCTTATTTGTCTAAATTAGATCATTAATGACTATCAGGAATTTAACTCACACAGTAAGTATATGGAGGAAACATAAAGGGGGGGGGGGCATCTAGAAAGTAGATCAATTCCAAGACTGCAATTTATTTACGTGTTGTTGTAAATAATAGGAGAATAACAGTTAATGCGGCTCGATCATTTCACTCTGGCTCAAGTGAAATGATACGGTTCTATCATTTAACTTTGTCTAAGAGAAAATTAGGGGAGACTAACGTTAATAATTAGTTTTAACAATATGTTAACAATGACATAATAACATATATATACAATTAAGCGTCAAGGATGCGGAACTAAAACACTCTTTTCTAACTACAGCAGTAAGGGACAATGGTGGAATCATATGACCTCATATTTATGTAGTAAAAATACAAAAAAAATGCTGCACACTGTGTCTGTCAGGCAAAGCTCGCACATTTCATTTTTTATCGTTAAAACCTAGTAAATATATAGAGATATTATGTACTTCACAAAGCTAACCATAATTTTAAGTACATAAAGGGGCACGTTAGAGTTATGTTACTTGGTCAGTTACCTTGCACAATGGCCCTTAACACATATTTGAAGTTTTGATTAAAAACTGTGGTTAAAACGGTAAAATGAAGATGTTGCACATTTACCTTAACCAAATCTTGTATAATAAAAAGGGGCCATAAATCTGCTAAATTGCTTAGTTATGAAACTTGGTCAGTGACCTCATATGACCCCAAAGACATGTGATTAGTTTTTATTGAATAACTGTTGCAGAAACAGTGATAGGGATACGGTAACCAAATTCCCGAGCACTAAAGGGGGGCTTATCTCTTCTAAATTGCAGGTCAGATGAATTGAACTTAGTCAGTGACCTCACAACATAACCCAGAACAAATGTGTTGCGTTTGACTGCCTGTAGTTGAAACAGTGAAATAGACATGATGCATGTTATTCACAGGGAGGATGCCCACTCAAACATTTGGGTAAGTAATAAAGCTCTGACTATTTGGTTCATAACTGAGCCGACTAAAATCCCTTATAGATGCCGTAAACACATCATTAATTTTTAAATGACTATGAATCTTACTTTCAAATTTATATTTGGGGATCAAGTATCAACTTCATGATACAAGTAAGTTACTTTATGTTTGCAATTTATTATTAGGGAGTGGATTAATCAGGCACGTAAGTAATGTCAAAGGACATGCAATGCAGCTTACAGTTCTTCAGCTGGTACTCGATGGCAGCCTTGAGGTTGAAAGCCTCCACCAGGGCTGTCTCATGGAGGGTAAGTGAGTTACCCACACTGCGGACATCAATACCCTCAGTTGTCATGCCAACGCTCAACTCTGAAATATACACAGGAATAAAACAAATATGAAGAATTAAGTTGACAGTGGTATAATCTATCAATATGCCAAATTTGCCACCATGACAGTTGTTATCTTGGATAGTTACTGTTTGCAAAAAAAAAATGTGTGAAAAACCTGAACAAACTACTATAAAAATCACCTTCCAAAAAGCTCTAATTTGACTTAAGACACCAGTTAGACACAAAAGTTTAATCAAAATAGGTTTGGAATTAAAAGTTTATCCATACATTACAATGGAAAGGATACACTATGGAAGGAATTTTGATGTAAAACACAACGTGTCAACAAGAGGCAACCTCTAACATTCCAGCAGTACAACAGACACAGTAGATGATGGGGGCATAAAATAAGCCTTCAAAACCACATTTCTTCACATGTAAACACCTGGATGTTCTTTTATGCCTTTCTCTATAATGTCGGCAATGTGCTTGAGGGCTGGGGCGTACTGCTTCATCATGTAGTGACACAGGGCGATGTTGTAGGCCAGGTCAGGCTTGAACCCAAGTATCTGGATAGCCGTGGTGAACTTCTGACACGCCTCCTGGTACCTGTGCTCCTGTGTAGAAACAACATGTAGTTTAGAATTAATGTTACTGTAAAATAATTGCATTGGTCTGCATTTAATGGCGTGGTTTTACAAAAAATTACTTTTGCATTGACTAGAAAATTTGTGGATAAGAATTTTCAAAAAAAATATATTTTCAGTCATTTTTTTATGTCTTTGTGCTTTATTTGTGGATCGGTCAACCCATACAATCATAGAATATTAATGTCACATAAATAATAATTATTTTGAAGTATTTGTATACACTTCATTAAGTAAAATCTGGATTCTACACCAGATATTCTTGATTTTGTTTCCATGGAAGAACCAGTACTTGGTATGGTTCTAAGAAAAGCAAATCATATCGCATTTTTGTATGTATCAAACTAGTTTAACCCTTCCCATTTAGATACGCACTTTCATGTATTACTAGTCCATAAAAAAATCTAATAAAATTTAATAAAATGTATTTATTTCTAGATTTCGGTTTTTCAGGCTTCATTTTTAACCTGGTGATACTGATGAGCAGCAAACAGCATGAAACCTGAACCGACTGTGAAATACTCCCTGGGGGTGCTGGTTTTATGCTGGTTGCATATAGCCACTCTCACTTTGCTTCTGAGCAGGAAAGTGTTTAAATAAAACGCATTTGTATTTTATTGATTGTCTCTAAGGGCTGATGACTCATGAGGCATGTTTAAATTTGTGTTCATGGTGAAGCAGTACATGTACTTGGTACTGTATGAGGAAAGTTATTCATGGAGCACCTTTGCAGGGATCAAACTAGTTTAAGTAGGAACCATCTATGTTAAAATCTATAAATTATTGTTGGTTTTTAAACGAGATAATCCCAATTGCATTTTCCGGCTAGAACATATACTTGGTATTGCCAGAGAAAGATTAACACATTCAAGAAGGTTCATGTATTCAAGCAAATTTCCTGATCACAAGGTAGACACCATATTTATTATTCCAAATAAACAACATGACGTAACATCAATTTGGTTCACCTCAAAACATATTATGACATTTTCACATGTAATAAACAAGAGAAAAAACAATTCCATCTAAAACAATTAATGTTAAAATTGTGCGATTTTGCAAAATCTCTACTATTTGTTTTCCCTTAAATACTTTTATATTTTACCAGATCTAGAACATATGCATTAGTTAGACATTTATTTTCTGGGTTTAATGAACACGCAAAAGATAGGTCTCAAGACGAATAATATTGGTTACACAGTATATATTGTCTTACCTTAAACAGCAGGCAACCCAGGTTGATTTCTGTGTCCGGATCATCTGTGGGACATTGCTCAACAAGACTCTGAAATACAGCCGCACTTTATATATGAGATAGGCTCTAGGAGAATGGATTTATTATATGTGCATTAAGAGTTGTCCCAGATAAGCCTGTGCAATCTGCACAGGCTTATATTGGACGACACTTTCCGCTATTAAAGAATTTTTGTTTGTTAGCCCTTTGCAAGTTTATGCGGAAAGTGTCGCCCTTGATTAGCATGTGCACAGGCTAATCTGTGATGACACTTTGCGCACATGCCACTAAGAATGAAAAGTACACATGAGATGACTGGACGTGTCTTTTTTTCCATATGTTTATCTTTAAAAGATGGGATGGTTATTTAAATGTGTGATATTGTTCAGGGGTATATCATTACACTTGCCCACTTGAATCATCAATTAAAATTTTGAAATACTTTCCCAACCGGACAACCCTTTTTTTAGACCAGTCTGCACCTTTATATTGTAACAGATGCTTGTCTGGTAGCAACATGATAAAGCTGAGTTGTTACTTGATACTACATAATGCAATAATCATACTATACTGTTTTCACAGTAACAAGCTAATTTGCTGTCATGTAGGGTAAATATTTATATTGGCATCATTGATATTCCAAACAATATCAAAGCAGATTGATATTCACTAATTATTTGGGGAAAAATCATGTTATGGAAGGATATCTAAGCAAAACTGGAAACTTACAGCAACTGCAAATATTAATCAGGGCATAATGATTTTGTCAGTTGGTAGACGTGTGGATTAATATTCCCACATTTTGACATCCATGTTGTTGTTATCTATCTTCTCGCACACAGATACAATATATCAAACTTCCAGCATGCATACCTTAGCTCCAGGCAAATCTTCTTCACCATATTTTATGGCAGCTTGAAGTTTGACCACCTGAAATTAAATGGTTAATGAGGTACAAAAATTCTTTGCAGAAAGAGCAAATGTGTAAAATATTTATTATTTAAACAAAAAATAACATAAGAGTGGAAAGTGTTGCCACGGATTTGGCTCTTCCTGTGCAGACTGCACAGGCTAATCTTGGCAGACACTTTAATCACAAGAATCATGCCCAGTTTTCCTTTAGCAAGGCTCAGTTAATCAAACCTCTGCCTGCCTAGCTGGGTTGTCCATCTGGCAGAAGACCTCTAAGCATTGTAATTATAACTTATTATTATTGATCTCACAACAAAAATCCATTCATCATAACAATAAGCTGCCTACCTCAGCCTGCCTGGCAGGGATATCCATCTGACAGGCAACCTTCATTGCCTCCTGGTACAGGCAGGCCTTGTAGAGGGCCTGTGCGTAGTACAGCTTGTAGTCCTCTATCTCTGGGTGCATGATAGACAGCTGTTCGTAGCAGTCAGAGGCGTTTACAAAGTCCTGCTTCTGGTAGTAGCAGTAGCCAAGAAGGGACAGGGCTGCCCTGGACTGTGTTTGGAAATATTTAAAATTACTTTGGTTTATCCTATTGATTTCAGTTTGAGTGCTTGGAAAGCCTTAGACTTATAGATAGACCCTCCCTGGCCTTGACATTTACTTCAGACCGACTGACCGAGTTAATCAAAACATAGGTGTGGACAAGGGAAAAAGGTAAAGGTCTTATTTGTCATGTATTTCTATACTCTTAAGTCTAATAGCTATATTTCCCAATATATGACAGGCGAACATCAATTCGGATATTTGGCACTGAATTAGGGAAAAAATGTTGCCTTTGGAAATATGACAAAATAAAGGACATAAACTGAGCAAAAAAGCCCTGTGAACACACTTTGTAGAGGACCTCTTGATTATACTACATGCAAAATTATAAAAGCGATTTGCTTGGTGATTTCAGACAAGATTCTTTTAAGCAGCAATATTAGTAGCTAGATCACTCTGTACAGTACTAATGCTTTGCTGATAAACGAGCATGTCTTTATTTTTAAACAACGTAGCACTGACATACCCTCTGATGAGTCTGTAACTGAGTGTTCAACACCTGCACAGCTTCGCTAAACCTCTGGTCTTTGATCTGAATAAAAATACCTGGTATTGCAAAATAAAAGAGTGCCAACGTTTTAAGGTTTGAGCTACATTGATCTGAGGACTATGTATAAATTTTGTAAAAAAATGTTAGCACAGAAAAGAATGTTAACAGTTTATAACCTCATTCTCGAACACTAGAAACACACCACACAACTTCACAAGATGTCATAAGAATTTTTACCGCTATCAGCGAAGTACATTTTGATGCAAAAAATCACATATGAAAGTAAAATAAAATAATACCATTCCATATATGGTTGACGTAAATTCGCCTTCTTTAATTTGAATTTGGGCCATGATGACTGTTACTTTTACAACTGTCAAAACTGTTAGTAGTGCGTCGTCAGGAATGCTTTGCAATGCGCATGCGCCTAGGTGATTGATACCAACTAGACACGCGTGTTTATCAAGTTACCAACCGATTTATTATAATCAATTTCCGTGAAACAACAAAATTAATATTTCACTTAGCACATTTTAAGCAAGCAAGTAAGCTAACCTTAGTTACATTGGTATTTTTGCTTTAATAGTTTTAAATTATAAAATACATTTCTTAGTTAATTCAGAGAACTAGTTTATCTGGTTAATTATATACTGTATTGATGAAAAAATATGCTCACAATTGTTTGTTTTGTGTTTAATAATGCTAAAGAGGGGCTAACACGGCTTTGACTACATTAGAGCTTTCGGTTGATTAACTTTGGTTGTTTACATTACAGCACAGAACCAGGGACCTATAGGTCCCTGACAGAACATATCGCTCATTCATCATAAAATTATCAGTTGCGGAGCAAGAGAAACATTAAAGGCGTGGCAAACCATGAGCTGATTAGGTTTGGGAGTCGAGGACATGTCCCACGTAAATTTGTGTTTATCTGGAAAATATTTGTAGCGTTTCTTATGCCACTAATATCACGATCGAACATAAAATCACACGAATCATCGTCGCTCTTAAAAGGTTTATTAGCTGCCTTAAGTTACAAGTTTTATAACTAATGTAAATCATTTAGTGTAATCAAACAGCTAGCGATTCATTACTTACGACAGGCACACATGTTTTGGGGTTAAAGAGACTTGTGTCTGCATTTATTTGCAGTTGATTGTTTTCGTATATAGAAGGTGTGTACGTGTCATTGTTCATCAAGAACATTCGGATTTTTATTCCGTTTGGCGATATAATTTATGATACTTGTAACATGAGTTACGAGTAATATTGTGAGATATAAGGTAGGAGACGTTAGGCTATGTGCAGCACAAATGCGTTAGGAACGCAAGGTTACGTCGGAATGATGCACTCGTTTGTGTGTGTATCAGAGTTTATTTACAGGTCCTACATGATGCACTCGTTCATTGACCGCTCGTTACTATAGTCCTACTGCGCTTGATTGGTTTTGTTATAAACTACTACGCCAATGAGATGCTTGACGCGGTGTAGTCGAATTTGTTCTTGTATGTCTAATACTCTGACCAACGACATTCATCGTCATTCAGCTCAATCGTTTTTTTTTCTAGCTGTGTTCTTTCTGAGATATGAATGTGTGTTTTTTATTCTACTATTTTTTTCAAACGGGAACTAGCCAAACCATGAAATATTTTCACGTCCAATCAACTATAACGCATACGTTAATCACAGTTTAATAAGAATTCCTTAGTATTAATAGCATTTCTACATCAAATAAAAAGTGTTTTATCCGCAGTCTACCGGTATGTTCTTTTGAGTCGTACACGCTGATTTTAGAAACGCCTTTTAAATAAGTATTATTTAAAAAAATATTCATAATAGTCAACCTATGCGTGTTCTCGTTGTAATATACATATTTTATTCATTTGTACTGCTTGCATTTAATCATGAGTTCATCCGTGAGGCATTTTTCATATATATTAAACGGGACGTGTATAAGCATGCCACTAGACTTGAGTGAGCACTTAGTTGAAAATGTACTACACCTTAACTTAATGGTTTAAGAATAAAGAATATTGAAATTATTTACTTAAAAAATACTGAATAAAATCTGCATATATTCCCTTTACAGTAATTGCGACAACAAGCCTCTCAATATTGTAGCGTGTAATGTTGGCTAGGTGTGTCAACGTACTTCCAATGGTCGGTTGGTCAAGTAATACCGGTAATTATATAAGGGATATAATTATGTAAAGAAGATTATGTATAACAAACTATGGGAACATGGAATTTCTAACGAAACATGCAATACACAATTAACTATACATGTTAATCTACAATAAAATATACATTGAAACATTTCTATGGCGAAGCGTTCTGTACGCAATACTCGTTAACCAAAATTCAATTGCAAACGTCAACTTTAAGCAGGAAGGCAATGCATTATAAATTGTCTTAAGCGAAACTTTGTCAGCTTCAGTGAAATTTCAAATTACTACAGTAGTGAAAAAATGAGACGTGGTTTCGCGCGCAAGAATCAGTCTTAGATCTATTGACATGGTAAAAATTCACAAAAAAATAATGGCAATCGCTTCTTTATATGCTGGACAACTTGCATCAAACACACTAAGAGCTTGACCGAGTTCATCGATTCTGATTATCGCCAAATATTTTTTTAATTATCTTACCTCTTTGAAAAATGCATGGATTTCCTTCCTAAATCCGCCGGGTGGCTAAAATGTTTGTTTAAATATGCTCAACATTATCACAAAAAACTTAATTAAGTTACACAAGACATGTTAGGGAGTGGAGGTTTGGGTCCATGCTTCCCGTGAAAAAAATAACATTAATAAGTTCTCTTATATGCGTTTTAGAGATAATTGGCTATATATGTGCAGCGAAATTTATGCGAAAATAGCATACGTTTTGCCAATTAGCAGACAACCAACCAAGTCGCATTTTTGCTTGTATATTGCGATACTAGTTTTATATATTTCAAAATGCCCTTGACAGCTACAAGACCTGCAACAAAGCCAAACTTCGTAATAGCCAATGTAAATAGAGCGGCATTGAAATAACCATAGTTGAGTTCATTTTTCCGCGTGTATTGTTTTTAATTAACATCTCTAAAAAAAACTTCAGTTCTTTACTGTTTACCATAGCAGCTTCACTCTAAAATATATCTTCAATGGCCTCTTTGTATGGCTTTGTCGAATATTTGAAACAAAAATGATATTGAATCATTAAACCATCTTTATAATATGTCCATTTATTATTAATTTCATCTGAAGCATGACAAATGGCCAAGTTAAGCTCGATTTGTCATTGGCGGCTCGTGTATTACTTAAATGTACCCCTGGGTATTCTTAAGTATACTTAAATGTACCCCGTGAACGGAAAATATACTGAAACGTACCCGATAATTTTAACGCTAATTTAAATTGGTCGTTGTCGGCTAATGTGTTCAAATTGTGTTCATATTTATGTCAAAATTCTATAAAATGGCCTCTTTATTATCGAAACTCCTACTCCTACTCAAAAAGCCTGTTGATGGTTGTTTTGTTCAAAGCGTTTTTTTTGTATTCTGTAGTGCGTTTTAAGACATCGGATTTAGGGCGGGAATAAAACTCGGGTACAGTCTAAATTGGCCGGGTACGTGTTTTGTATATTTTCCGAACCCGGTGTACATTTAAGTATTCTTAAGAGTACCCGGGCTACATTTAAGTAGTACCCGAGCCGACAATGACCAGGTGCGAAATCTAAGGAGAGAACGAGGGTTTCGGTTGCATCACGTGTCAGGTATTTGCGAATACTTTTGATCTTAAAAAAGTTCAACATTTCTACACTTGATCTTTATGTGATCTTTAAAACTCAAAGTATTATCCAAATACATGTATCATGGGTTGATACACCAGGAAAACATAAAATCAATTTAAAAATCAATAAGTCTCGTATAAAATTTCAGGCACGCAACAGCGAAATCGGCTACCTTCCCACTTGCTGAAGCGTCGATGAATGATTTTATCGTGTGTACATACTGTAGTCTAATGATCACATGTACAATTTCAAATAAAAATATTTACTCATAACTGAGATATTCAAGTTTGAAAAAATGCTGCGCTCGAAAAGTCATCAAGTGTAGCGCAACGCTATATAATTGCAATTTAATTTCAATTTCATCATTCTAGGTTGGTGTTTACACCAGGAAAACATAACATTAAGCAGAAAAGCAATACCTCTCGTATGAATATTCATGTTGCAACCCGGTCGGTCATTAAGACGTGTAAGATAATCACTGTCTATCATCACCACCGGAAATAGATAACCAGCGAAGCGAAATTAAATATCACGCAAGAGGTAGTGCTCGTGAAAAGAATAAAGTTTACCATTTTTATCGCGAACGTTTTTAAAAAAACTGTGTGACAAATTAATAGTGGACATATCAACTTATATCGTAAGTAGTTGGGAGTTCTTTATTAATACATTCGAGTGTTGAAATAGATCAATCATCAGCTACCTGGTACCGAAAATTAAGTTCATTTGGACATCTTTTTTCCTTTTGTCCGAGGAAAATATAATAATTTTTCCGAATTGTTCAATGGTGCGCAAATAGAATTATAGAAACTATCGGTTTTTGCCTGCTTCAGCCCAAAAATCAAGTTAGTATGCAAATGTTTGGCTAAAATATAAACCTCTTTGTTTACGGCAAATAGAACCTGACGTGTACGGCGTATAGCAAAATAAAATTGAATTGTGTACGGCACATAGTTTTGAGTTTGTAAGGGAAAATAAATGAAAACTTCGCAAATACGTGACCATCTTGGTATAAAACAAATAAATACACTTATATTCTTTACGATGAGACCGTTTATGGCCAAAGAATACGTCTGATGCATTGTTGATATTTTAAAAAAAGCTTTGTTTTACGGGCACCTGCTACATAGAAAATAACAGGTTACTGTCCGATCTTTTTGTAATATATCAGGCAAGGCTTAGAATAATATATCGGCCTGGCTTGCCGAGTCGTAATTTTGTTCGTGCCGAGCCTGATTTATTACAAAAAGATCGGGCACTAACCTGTTTTTCTGTTTATCATACCTCTACGTCCCCGATTTTTAAGAAATAATGAAAAAATCGCTATAAACAGAAACACAGGTTACTGCCTGATCTTTTTGTAATATATCAGGCTCGGCGCGAAAAAAATTACAGCTCGGCAAGCCTCGCCGTTATAGTATTCTAAGCCTTGCCTGATATATTACAAAAAGATCAGACAGTAACCTGTAATTCTCTATAGATCAGGCAGATATCAATGCGGTGGTATGATAAATCGATCGACCATTGTTCAGTCCGTATTCTAGTTTAATACGATTCTAGTGTATTTCATCGTAGTTATGTTTCAAAATTAAGACGAATCGATAAAATATTTACTTACAAGTGGATTCCAATCAGGATTTTATATTCAACTTGTGTAATTATTGGAACTTGGCTGACTTTCTGTTCACAGCGTTGTAGCGTTCAACCGCAAAGTCAGCACATGTGCTGTGTTTGCGTGTTTATTCGGGGGCAAAAACTAAGTTTAAAATTAAGATTTATACATCATTAAATCGGGCAAAAGTCCGCCTTTAAGAACATATATGTAAATTGAAAAAATATTTTCTGAAAATCATTTTAATTTGCGACAACTTTGGCCAATACGCTGCAACTATTCGACGTACATGACTAAAACTATTCACCGTACACGACTTTTGCCATAAACAACTATTCGCTGTACACTACAGTTATTTTAATTTAATAGATTTTCACGAACAATAATCAAACCAAGACAGGAAATAGCGTTAAGATGGTATATATTGCATATAAGAATAGGAAATCAACTCCATACCCGGTTGCAAACCATGTAATCATGAAAGAAAAGCTGTTTCTTCGAGAAGTTCCAATTTCAACCCGGTACCAAGCAGTCATAAATTTGTGTAAATAGCGCTTCATCAATACGAATTGAAAGATAGATACACATTTTTGAACAGAGTTATCTTTCTGTAAGATGCCTAACACGCACTGGTTATCCAGGAGCGAGTTATTATTAGATATTTTAGGTAAATACTGACTGCACTCCATGATTGGTTTGTTTACGTTCGCTTCGCTGGTAATCTATTTCCGGTGGTGATGATAGACAGTGATAATGCGTTTTACTTTTCACATTATTTTTTTACGATGTACGATTTTGAGAATTTTACTTTTTCAATGATTTTTTTTAATTTGTAATGTTTGATATTATAATGTTGATCAATTTCAATTAAATTTACATGATGTATTAGATATGTGTTGACATAGAATGAGTCCAATTTTCAACAAAATACGTTCTAAAATAAGGGAGCTATATTGATTTGAATATGTGTTGCGTTAGAAACGTCTCCAAGTGTATATTATTTTGAAAACAATAAATCAACGTGTTAAAAAACAAAGGGTCATTTAACTTAGCCGTATAAAAACATAAAATCCTCATTTAACTCGTTTAGCCTCAAAATTCTACTGCGTTCTGCACAAGAAGATGTTACATGAACCCTCAAATAAAATGGTAGTGTGAGCGATGATCATTCTAATTATAGTATCGAACAGATTTTTAAAAAGTTATCTTTGGTATCTGAGGTATTTCGTTGTTGAGTTAACAATACAGCGTTCAAATGACAACGACTAACAATAACAACAACAACAGAAAACTTGGCACGTGAGTAACAATTTAGGTTTACAGAGACATTTAAATGGCCTATATATTGAAGTTATATGCGTTCTAGTTGTATGAACTTATATTTTGATTTTATCAAATTTAAGAAGCGTTAGAGTCAATTGTCCAACACGCATGACCCTGTGTTAAGCGTCTCAGCATTTTCGGATAAAAATAGTTTCGGACACTGTCAGGTTACTTTTTGTTCAGTGACATGTTAATGATTGGCGATTCTATCTACAGTATAGCCAACGCGGAACAAACGTATTTCGCGATCCCCGGCGGCAAGTCGCAACGATTCGATGCCGATTCGGCCGTTCAAGCCGCGTCAGTATGCGGCGGCAAGTCGCATATCGCCGCAAAGCTTAGCATATGTCCGCCGAGACATGCCAAGGCAAGTCGCGATGTTCGACATGACACCGAGTCAATGTGCATCTTCAAATCAAAATCTTTTAAAAATGATTAGTTAGTCAAAAAAAAATTAAAGAAAAAATATAATATTTAAAATCATAATTAATTGAATGTGCGCGGATTCAAAATAGATAAAATAGTTAATAAAAAAACATCCGTTTCTAGAGAAATTGCTGTAAACCGGATAGAAATAATAATTATTTTAAAAGAATGCAAATTAAAAAATAATCAAATTTATAAAAACAAAACACTATTATCACGGGCATGTATTAATAAAATTGCTATTAATCATTTACCATTGTCATTTTTAGAATCGGCTAAAGTACTTTAAGTTACTTTGTGTGCGTTTATTGCGCCATATGATTATTGTCTTTATATTAAACGATCAACAAACATATTTGTTTTGGGTTTTATTTTTACGACAACACGTATTAGCATATAAGCATATTAAATGTGTCCCCAAGTAAGTTTGTTTCCCGCCCGTTGTGTATGTATTTCACACATAAACAATGTCACGTAATTATGTACAATTATTTTCCCTTTAATATCGAGACATTAATGAGACTAGGCAGCTGTTATCGCACCCACGAGTGGTCAAGGCTTTATAATTGCTTGTTGTTTTTGCTATTATATTTTAGCTGAGACAATTAGTAGTTTTGAAGCCACATCAATAATCAACACTTAATTGTTGTTCTGTTAATTATCAGCTTATTATAACTATTGTTTGACTATGCGTATATAAAGTCGTTTCATTTTCTTTATATTATACAGTTGATATCGCTAATCATTACCCGATAATCCCGTATATTCCAGTTTTAAAGCAAAGTCAATTTGGGTAATTTTCAACCATTTTTTGCAAACAATACCCTTGTATGAAAGATGTGTGTAGCCTAATGGGTTATTCCTATGTAATTATGGCAAAATAGGGCAATCTCTTTATTTGCGTAGAGCTGAATATTGTGATAATTTGAATGATTCATTTTTATTTAAATCTTTTATTTAAACATCAATGGGAATGTTAAGCAGTCATTTTGGTAAAATATATACTTTTGAGAATAGGGATTTTGGCTAAGTTTTGAAAAAAAATGGCTTGGCAGTTTTATATTGAAATGAATCAGGAAAAACTTCAATAAATAAATTATTGTGAGGTAATTATTGCAAACAAATGGGAATGAGAAACTTGCCTACATGTATGAAGACAATAAGAATGGAAGTACATACGATTTTCTAACATAGAAGATGCTTACAATTACTTTCAGTAAATTTTAAATTTTAAAGCTAAAAAATGGGATTTTGATACATTATATTTTCTTTTCTTTTAGATTTTAAAGAATCAATTTCTTATCAAAACATGGAAGAAGACAGGCATGGCGATGAACATTCAGGCATGGATGAGTTAGATTATTCACAAGAAGATATTGAGTTTGCACTGTATTCACAGATACATTTTGAAAGCAACCCAGACGCTTCAAATATTTCTTCATATGCAGAAGTGGAAAATAAGGATTTTATAGTTAACAGTTTCACCTATGATGTAATTGGTGAAAAATCATCAGGGTTTGTTTCTTTACCTACAACTGTAGACACTATTTTGCAAAAATGCGTAAGGGAAAAATATGATACTGGAGCTGTCAGTGATGATGCAATAGAATTATGTTTTGTCAACAGAAAAAATAAAGTAAATTCAAATGCTATCAAAAAAAGAAACAATGAAGACAAAGCCAATAAAGATCGAGAAAACATGACATGTAAAGGATCCAAGTGTGTTGAAATTTTATCAAAAACAAAATCAGACAACTTTGCAGAAGAATCAAAGCTTGGACACAGAAAACACAAAAAGAAAGTTGGTTCAGCATATGGTGCAAAAACTAGAACTGATTTTGACAAAAGCAATCATGCGCACGTTATTTTTGTGTCATCATCAGAGAGTACCAGTAGTGACAGTGATGATATTTATGGCATTCTTGGGGAACTGTCAGAGAATGATTCAAACTTGGAGATGAATGTTGAGCAGACTGATTTGTTTGCTGAAACAAGGAGTATGTACTAATGTGTTACTTACCTAGTAAACTACTCAAATTGTTTATTTGTTTGATACCCACTACACATTTTTATACCCCCATTACCATTGGTAATGGGGGCTATATAGGAGTCACTTTGTCTGTCTGTCTGTCTGTCTGTCCAGAAATTTCATCCGATCTTCACCAAACTTGGTCACAAGTTGTATCTAGATGATGTATAGGTCAAGTTTAAATATGGGTCAAAAACTAGGTCACAGGGTCACTTAGTGTGTTTTAAACCGAAAGTTTGTCCGGACCATAACTATGTCATTTATCGTTAGATTTTAAAATAACTTGGTACGTGTACATTTGTTCACCATCATGGACGGTGTGTTGTGTGAAAAAAGTACGTCAACATCTCAAAGGTCAAGGTCACACTTGAAGTTCAAAGGTCAAATGCATGTCCGGGCCATAACTTTTATCATTTATTGTGAGATTTTAAAATCATTTGGAAAATTTGTTCACCATCATTATGTCACGTGAAAGAATTACGTCGATATCTCCAAGGTCAAGGTCACACTTAGAGTTCAAAGATCAAAAATGGCCATAAATGAACTTGTCCAGACAATAACTATGTCATTCATTGTGAGATTTTAAAATCATTTGGCACATTTGTTCAGCATCATTGGCCAGTGTGTCGCACGAAAGAATTACGTTGATATCTCCAAGGTCAAGGTCAAACTTTGAGTTCAAAGGTCAAAAATGGCCATAAATGAGCTTGTTTGGGCCATAACTATGTCATTCATTGTGAGATTTTAAAATCATTTGGCACATAATTCATTTGTTCACCATTATTGGATGGTGTGTCGCGCGAACGAATTATGTCGATATCTCCAAGGTCAAGGTCACATTGTGAGTTCAAAGGTCAAAAATGGCCGTAAATGATCTTGTCCGGGCCATAACTATGTCATTCATTGTGAGATTTCAAAATTACTTGGTACATTTGTTCACAATCATTGGACAATGTGTCATGCGAAAGAATTACGTCGATATCTTCAAGGTCAAGGTCGCACTTGGAGTTTAAAAGTGAAAAATGGCCATAAATGAGCTTGTCCGGGACATAACTATGTCATTCATTGTGAGATTTTAAAATGACTCTGTACATTAATTTTGTTCACAGTCATTGGACGGAGTGTCATGCGAAAGAATTCAAGAGTTCAAAGGTCAAAATGGCCATAAATAATAATTCTTAAAAATCACCATTTAGATTCTCTTGTTTTGTGAAGACAGCTTGCAAAATAGTCTGTGTCAATGCGGCATGTAGGGGTATATGTCACGTCTGTGACAAAGCTCTAGTTCAGTTATGCCCCAATGTATTGGGAATGGTTATATTTTGTTATATAGTATGTTCTGACTCTTTTCCTCTGTAAAACATTTTGTCTGATTTAAGATATATCATATAAACAAAAATACTTGGATAATCTTAAGATGGCTGTTTAATATTGTAGACAGTTTATAAATTATACAACATCATTCTGCTTGTTAGATGAAGATAAATGGGCCATTAGTACAGCTGACAGTCACAGTGCCCAGCTAAAAGGTGGTGTAAAAGGTCGCTACTTCAAGGAGGGTCTGCGCTGTAACAACTGCAACCAAGTGGGACATCTGTCTAAAAACTGCCCTCAACCAAAGGTAAGAACAGATACCATACAACCATGCAATTTGTTCATTCTTTGGTAGACATTAGCACCAAGTCTACTACTGGACAGGACTTGTGTGTTTGTTTAAAAGTTTATGGAGTCCTTCCGTGCCAGAGGCTGCTTTATTTGAGGAACGGGAGTATGTACCAGCCAGTGATTTGTTTGCATTTTATTGTATAGGCTGTGCCATTTCGATTAAGAGAAATAGCGTGATAAACCGTGAAATTGCAAAAAAATAAAACATTATTAATATGATTTTAAATAACAGATTCCATTTATTATGTTTTATTGGCCAATGTTAAGTGCATGGTAACTTCATTTTTTTAATGTAAATTATTAAGTGCTACAAAATTATATTTCTATATAATAAACTCAATAAACCAATAATTGTGTTGATTGGAAAAATGTTGCATCTTTTGGGGGAAATTTTGATCAGATTTTTGTTAAAAATATTACTTTTTATGCCCCTGAAGGTGGGCATATAGTGATTGCACTGTCCGTCTGTCTGTCTGTCCGTCACATTTTGCGTTTATGTTTATGTATTTGTTCTGGCTCTCAATTGTATAGGCAAGCTCTCAGAAGGCACTCCAAATTATTAATATAAGAATTTTGGTGATAAGTGATACCGGTAAATTTAGGTAAACAAACAATATTTTAAGGGGCTTTTTCACAGATTTTTTCATGTATTGAAGTTTGTCATAAAATGCTTTATATGGATAATTGTAAACATTGGATTTAAATAGCTCCAGTAAAAAAACAAGAATAAAATTAAAGTTAGAAAAAAAGTAACCCTCAACTGGGCTCGAACCACTGACCCCTGGAGTAAAAGTCTATAGCTTAGACCACTCGGCCATCCGTGCTCATACAATGGGCGATGTATTGTATTACTTATGAAAGCAATCCTCGAAATATCCCAAAATATAACGACAACAACAGAACTCTCCAAATTTTTTAATCATTTTTCAATTATTTGTAATTTTCTGGATTTTTTTAAATACTAGTAGTCAAAAGATGCATATAATGGATATTGTAGAGCATGGTATGTTTTCAGTATTACTGTTTCCTCACAAATATCATAGCTACAACAAAAATTTGCGAATCTGAAACATTTTTTTTTTATTTTGTAAATTTACCAAAAACTTGGAAAAAGTGCCTTTTATATAAAGACATATTTATAATTATTTGCCTGGGGCTTTACTTGTTAAAAGTAAAACAAGTCATGAATAATATGCCACCCATTTATAAAAAGTACAATGCTGTTATCATATATGTGACCATCATTTTCGCCTTTGCAGAAGATGCCAGTGTGTTCACTGTGCTCAGATTCGGAGCACACAAGTCGCACATGTCCGAACATTTTCTGTTACAACTGTGAGGAGCCTGGTCATGACTTACGTGGTTGCAAGGCACCCAGACGTCTCAACATGGTGTGCTTCCGCTGCAATATGAATGGGCATGACCAGAAGGTAAGTGACAGAAAAACTTAATAATTCAGTATCATGTTTAACCCTTTACTGCGCGGATATACACATTCTGCTGATTTGTAGTCCATAAGAAAATCATATTAAATTGAAGACCTTTCTTACTTATTCAAGTTTTAAAGGCTTCATTTCCAACCCTAAGATACTGATGAGAAGCAGACCTTAACAAACTGTGAGTTGCATATTGCCATTTTCACTTTGCTTGTGTCAGAGTGTGAAACGTTTTTATGTCCCCCACCACTATAGTGTGGGACATATTGTTTTTGCCCTGTCTGTTGGTTGGTTGGTTTGTGTGTTTGGGCAAACTTTAACATTTGCAATAATTTTTGCAATATTGAAGATAGCAACTTCATATTCGGCATGCATGTGTATCTCATGAAGCTGCACATTTTGAAAGGTCAAGGTCATCCTTCAAGGTCAAAGGTCAAATATATGGGCCAAAATCGCTCATTTAATGTACACTTTTGCAGTATTGAAGAAAGCAACTTGATATGTGGCATGCGTGTGTATCTCATGGAGCTGCACATTTTGAGTGGTGAAAGGTCAAGGTAAAAGGTCAGATATATGGGGACATAGTGTTTCTTAAACATATCGCTTGTTTTTTGTAAACTTTGAACATTGAGGTTAATTGTACGTTGTTGCTGGAAAAGCACATTTTGTCATCCAGTTTCGCAGCAATTGTTGTTGTATTTCAAAATAGTGTTGCAGGCTTTAAGATAAGCCAGAGAGATTGTTGTTTTCAAAAAAACTATTACGGGTCTTATGTGGAAAAAGTAGTTCATAAAATCCTGAAATTAAAAAAATTCAAGTCGTGAAATATTTAAATGTGCCAATTTGGGTCTTCTTAATTCCTGGGTACATAATTGCACATACCCATTACAATATTCTTTCACAGGCATATAATACCAAAATTACCATTTGTACTGAAGTTGGTATAATTAAAGAACAAAATATCACCAAGAGCATTAACAATAAGTTGTTATTGTTACTTGAATATAAAATTTAAAATACTTTAACTGTGAAGGGTGTGTTTATTATTGTCCCCTACCGGTTTCACCGGAGGGGACTTATGGTTTGCGCTTGTGTCAGTCAGTCTGTCTGTCACACTTTTCTGGATCCTGTGATAACTTTTAAAGTTCATATGCGCATCATTTCATTTTGTTCCTACGTCAAAAATTCTGGTTGGTATGACAACAAATAGACTAGAAAGACTGCTGAAAATTGTGGTTTTCTGGATCCTGCGATAACTTATAAAGTTCTTCATATTTTTTCATGAAACTTGAAACATGGATAGATGGCAATATGGACATTATGTACGTCATTTCATTTTGGTCCTACATCAATAATTCTGGTTGCTATGGCAACAAATATTTTTTTAAATTCTGACAATGGTGAAATTTCTGACAATGGTGGAGCCGGTAGGGGACATATATTGTTTGGCAATAGTCTTGTTAAATCAGACGAGCTATCAGAGTTTGAGTTTTCTTTTAGCTAACCTTTGACAACTGCAGGCACCCATGAGGTTGATGATCATGTTGTATCATATTTTTTGTGTAGCTATCATTTTGTTTTACTGTTTGAGCAGTTTGTTTTCAGTGATTGAAAATACAATGTACATGGTAATCTGTTGTTGTTGTTGTTTGTTTTTCAGAAATGTCCTGATGTATGGAGGCAGTTTCATTTAACAGTAAGTGTGTACCTTTTCACTAAGACTTGCATATGAGCTGCATCATGCGAAAATGGATCTTATGCCATATCATTCATAGCCAGCATAGCTCCAGATCCGCCTGCAGAAATAATGCTTGGTTGTCAGAAGCTCCACTGTCTGCTATAAAGATATGCAAGGATTTGTTGTCTCATAAGCAATCTATGTAGCTTTTGACCAGTATGTGCGCATGTGTTAGCTGCTCTGGAGCCACCCTGGCCACCTATGGTATAAGACCCATTTTTTCATGATAGCAGCTAATTTGTCATAAGTATTCTACTGATCATAACAAAATACAAAACAATGTATTTACCATTTAATTTGAATAGAGCTTCTCAATGGTAGTTGTCTAAAATGTTTGGAATGTTAATCAATTTCAAGTCAGAATATTTTGTTTATACTTTAGACTTCTTTCACAGTTTTGTTCTTTTAAAAGTTATCATGATTTCAGACGGAGTCAGGGAAACTGCAACAACCAAATTCAAGAAGGAAGAGGAGGATAGCTTTATCGTGCTACAACTGTGGGGAAACTAAACATTTGGGTCATGTGAGTCAGGCCTTTTCCTGGCGTATCTACGGGTCCGTTAAACTGACCCATTCCCAAATCAAAATTGCCAAAAAAAATCCCACTTTGATTATTGTTCCAATTTACAAAATATATATATGTATAACAATTTAAACAAGTGTCTTAAGAATATTATATCTCAATTGTATTTTAATTAGATCTGATGAATTATATAACATTAACTGTAATTTATATGATTTTGTTCTTCTAATTTTAATAAAGAGTTCTATTAAATTATTGTTTTTCCCAAATCAGTGTACTTTTCACACGAAAAAATTCCCAATCCTGAAATTGCTTTTTTTCTCAAAATGGCATAGAAAAGCCCTGTGAGTTTGAAATGTAATGGTATAAGTGTAAAAGTAAATAAGGCACATTTGAAATGTTTGAAAATTGGAATTTTGTAATCACAGGATTAGCCATATTATAATTAATGATATGATGATCAAATTTGGCATAGTATTAAATTGTTTTTGAACCTTCACATTAAAGTTGACAAATGCTTTTAGTAAGCTTAAAATACTTCAAATCAATAACTTAATGTTGTGCTTTGTATGACACTACTCTGGCATGGTTTATGTAATTGTAATCTTAAATTGTACACTCCTATAAGGCTAGAGTTTGTCATAATTGTTAAAGGGGAAAACTGTTTCAATTTTTTTACCAAAAAAAAACAAACTAAAATAATCATATATTTAATATTTTTATTTCTGTGTGATTCCTCTCAAAAGCATAGATCTAAAAAAGAATGTTTATGTTTACAATATTAAGGCCTAGTTTGAATCTGTCAAATCTAGGTAGCCAGGTCAAATCTTAAAAAAAATTGTTATCACTCAAGAGGCCATATTTTTATCCTCAATTTAATGAAACTTGGTCAGAAAGTTTATTTTGAAAATAATGAGGTAAAATTTATTCTTTTTCACATTTTCAAAAAACAAGGTCTTCAGGTAAAATCTTAGAAAAATCTTGTTTACCCTGTAGAGGCATTATATATGTCTCAATCTTTATCAAATATAGTAAGAATATTCAACATGAGAATATCAAGGCCAAAATGGAATCGGTGTTAAGTGCGTCCAAAAAATAAGGTCGTCAGGTCAAATCTTGTTATTATATCCTCACAAACAAAGTTTAGGGGGGTATATAGGAGTGAGCTTGTCTGTCCGTCTGTCTGAAGTTTAGGGGGGTATAATAAGAGTGAGCTTGTCTGTCGGTCGGTCTGTCAATCCGAATTAAGTGTCCGCTCTCTAATTCAAGTTGTTTTCATCCGAGCTTCACCGAACTTGGTCAGATGTTGTATCTTGATGATGTCTAGGTCAAATTTGAATATGGGTCATTCCAGGTCAAAAACTAGGTCACAGGGTCACTTAGTGCGTTTTTAAACATTGAGCATGGTGGCCGCTCTCTAATTCAAGTTTTCATCCGAGCTCACCAAACTTAATCAGAAGTTGTATCTAGATGTAGTCTGGGCAAAGTTCGAACATGGGTCATGGCAGGTCAAAAAATAGGTCATGGGGTCTCTTAGTGCATTTTAAACATTTAGCATGGTGTCTGCTCTCTAATTCAAGTAGTTTTCATCTGATCTTCACCACACTTGGTCAGAAGTTGTATCTAGATGATGTGTAGGTCAAGATCGAACATGGGCCATGCTGGGTCAAAAACTAGGTCACGGGGTCACTAAGTGCGTTTTAAACATTGAGCATAGTGTTCGCTGTTTTTTGTGAAGACAACCTGCAAAATATTCTGTGTCAATGCGGCATGTGGGGGTTTTTGTCACGTCTGTGACAAAGCTCTAGTTATCGTAGAAACCAGATTTATGACTCAATCTTGATAAAACATGGCCAGAATGGTTATCTTGACTATATCTACACAGAGTTGGATTCTGGGTCACATGCAAAACTGTGTACCACATTATTCAATTGCATTTTACTCCATACATATAAAAACAATTACACCATTCTGTATTAGTTTTGGTCATGCAAGCTTTTAAATCACCCAATCTTTTTATATATATTTTTTTATCTGCATGAACTAAAGATTTATTTGAGACCATTTCCTTTTTCAAGGTAATTTGAACTGTCTGAATTTAAAGGCTTCTAATTGTTTTAAGTTTTCTGGTAAAAAATACATATGAAGTGTACATTAGAAAGAAATTTATTTTTTATTCCCTCCTCCTACCCTAAGTATTACAAAAATGTATAGTTAAACATAAAAGAACACCTGCCTAAGAAGTGAATAATACTTGCCATGTAGAATGAGATGATGAACATATGAGAAAAGCGGGTTTAATTCATGTGCGTAAAGTGTCATTTCAGATTAACATGTGCAGTTCGCACATGCTAATCAGGGACAAAACTTTCCACCTAATCTCAACTTTTGCTAAGAAGAGACTTTCTGTAAACAAAAATTTCATAAAAGCAGAAAGTGTTGTCCCTGATTAGGATGTGTGGGACTGCACAGGCTTTTATCTGGGACAACACTTTGCGCACATGCTTTTCACTTAGCAAGGCTCATATGGATTTGAATCATTCTTAGTTGTATTCAACAGGAGTGTAGGGAGGAGAGAAGCAACAAGTTCATGCGAGTCAGCACGCCCTTTGTGTGTCGCTACCAGATGGACCAGGGATTTGATGATATGAGTAAGTTTGTCCTAGTTTAACATATGTCAGCATGCCCTTTGTGTGTCTCTACCAGATGAACCAGGGATTTGATGATATGAGTAAGTTTGTTCTAGTTTAACCCTTGTCAGCACGCCCTTTGTGTGTCTCTACCAGATGAACCAGGGATTTGATGATATGAGTACGGTAAGTTTGTCCTAGTTTAACCCATGTCAGCATGCCCTTTGTGTGTCGCTACCAGATGGACCAGGGATTTGATGATATGAGTAAGTTTGTCCTAGTTTAACCCATGTCAGCATGCCCTTTGTGCGTCTCTACCAGATGAACGAGGGATTTGATGATATGAGTAAGTTTGTTCTAGTTTAACCCTTGTCAGCACGCCCTTTGTGTGTCGCTACCAGATGAACGAGGGATTTGATGAAGTGAGTAAGTTTGTCTTAGTTTAACCCATTACTGGCCCCTCCATGGTTTAAATTTGCCCCCTATTGTCTTTGTCTGTTGTTTTATCAAAGCTGATTATGGATTAATACAGATGAAGTTTTTCTGCTCTGTGACTAGTACTACAGCAGGGTGCATGCAGTATAAATGTGATATGATATGAAGGTTGTTTTGGGGGTGAGGAGAACAATGAAAGAGAATTAAACTAGGAAGGGGGGGGTGAGGAGAACAATGAAAGAGAATTAAATTAGGAATAATTTTGTCTCATTCTAACTTTTTAGCTCAGCTGAGAAAAACAGGCACATAATGAGCTTTTGTGATCACTTTTTGTCAGTTGTTGATAGTATGTAGTCAACATTTACATTGTGAACACTCAAGAGGGTTCATTTATTGCCCACTTTTCATGGAACTGGTAAAGAGCATTTGTCCAACTTATGACTATACAGAGTTTTAAAATAGGTCACACAGGGCCAATACTATGTAAAATTAAAGAAAGTGCATATGTGAAAACTCCTGAATTTTTTTCTATCTTCATAAAATTCACTCACAAAAATGTGTTAAAATGATATGTTGGCAAAGTTTTAAAATGGTTTTGGTTCATTAGTTAATAAAGGGCCGCCAGGAGGCGTGGCAGTTTTCCTTATCAAGCTATAGTGAAACCTTGAGACATCTCTACAAGTGAATTTTTGTGTTTTCCAATCATCCTTTAATTTACCAAGAACATTTGTTCTAAACATATCTGGGCCTTGTTTGAAAATGAGTCTTCTCCTTTCAAATATATGGTCACCAGGAATGCAGGACATTTTTTTATGCCCCCTTTCGAAGAAAAGGGGGTATATAGTTTTCGCACTGTCTGTCTGTCAGTCTGTCTGTCAGTCTGTCACACTTTTTGTGTCCACTCTCTAATTCAAATAGTTTTCATCCGATCTGTACCAAACATGGTCAGAAGTTGTATCTAGACGATATCTAGGTCAAGTTCGAATATGGGGCATGCCGGGTCAAAAACTAGGTCACGGGATCACTAAGTGCATTTCAAGGATTTAGCATGGTGTCCGCTCTCTAATTGAAGTAGTTCTCATCTGATCTTTACCAAACTTGGTCAGAAGTTGTATCAAGACAGTATCTAGGTCAGGTTCGAATATCGGTCATGCCAGGTCAAAAACTAGGTCACGGCGTCACTTAGGCATTTCAAGGATTAAGCATGGTGTCCGCTCTCTAATTTATGTGGCTTTCTGATTTATTTTGATATTCTAAGACATTTTTATGCCCCCGAAGGAAGGCATATAGTGATCGGACTGTCGGTCCGTCTGTTCGTCACACTTTGCGTTTAGATTTCGAAAAATGCTCATAACTTCTATGTGGCTTCAGATAGCAATTTCATATTTGGCATGTATGTGTATATAGACAAGGCCTTTCCATATGCACACAAATTTTGACCCCTGTGACCTTGACCTTGAACTTAGGGTCCGCGTTTAGGTTTCAAAATCTGCGTTTAGGTTTCGAAAAAAGCTCATATTTTCTACCAATCGTTTATAGGGGGCATAAGTCATCCTATTGTGACAGCTCTTGTTCCTTATATGACATTACTTCACTTAAATTTTCAAATTATGTATGACAAGCAGTTTGTGGCGTGCTATGTGTAACACGTGTCTCCTTACCTCAAAGGTCAAGATCACACGTGGAGGTCAAAAACTGGCAACTCATTTCCACAACATAAAGGTGATAGGTGGATTCTGACACTTATTCTTAGATCAATAACCAGCACGGAGTGTTGGTAATAAGGGACTAATAGTTAATATATCTTTACTTAATACCCTCACAGTTAATATATCTTTACTTAATACCCTCACAGTTAATATATCTTTACTTAATACCCTCACAGTTAATATATCTTTACTTAATACCCTCACAGTTAATATATCTTTACTTAATACCCTCACAGTTAATATATCTTTACTAAATACCCTCACATAAAAAACACATTCAAGTATATTGTTGCAACCCAATAAATTTATTTGTATATAATGTATATAATATCAATATGATAAAGGGAATTTCAGAAATGGTTAACAATTTAACGCCTCTTTTGTAGGTGGGAGGAATGAGGGCTGGGAAGAAATGGGGTCAAAGCGGAGACGGCAGTATGATGCTCCACAACACAAACGATTTAGTAGTCCAAACAGGGACGAGTTCAATACAGACATGGAGAAGGATAGTGGTAATAGCAATTTAAGATTATATGAATTAAGAAAATTACGAAGTCTGGATGGAGATACAGATCTGCCAAGGCCTCCGAACAATAAAGAGAAATTTGATAATAGAAGCGAATACCTGGATAGAAGTGTTCCTTCTAATGAGAGCACCAGTTGTATAGACATTTATCCTATTGAAATGGATTCAGGACACATTGGACCCGAGTCGAAAAGATTAAAGACGGGTTATTGTGGGGACAAGTTGGAAAAGTTGAAAACTGCTCTTCAGTCAACAATGCAAAGGGTGCCTGATTTTGTTCCCTTAAGGAAAGAGGAAATGTTGCCAGAGTTTATTTCATACAAGAAAGAGAAAAGGTTGCCGGAATTTCTTACGTCCAAGACAGATAAAAGGTTGCCGGAATTTATTTCATCTAAGAAACAGAAGTTGCCTGAGTTTATTTCTTTCAAGAAAGGTCGATCAAGCAATCCTGATGGTGGGAACAACTTTGATAATCTGAGAATAACGGTGAAAAGCGATATCAATGAAATGGACATGAAGATGGAAAAGAAGAAAAAGCAAAAGACAGATGACAATGAAAAAGACGTGAAGATTAAAAATAAGAAAAAGCAAAAGACAAATGTCTGTGCAGAAAATTTAAAAGATAAAGAATCCAAAAAGGTTGGAATGGGTGATGGGGAAAATATCAGTGAAACAGTGGTCAGGACAAAAAGTGTTAAAAGTAAAAACAAAAGACATACATCAAATCAGGATTTATTGAACACTTTGGGAAAATATTATGATGAAGGTATTCGAAACAAGCATAAAAAGTTAAACAAAAATGTGCCTAAAAGCAGTACTTTCACTGAGGTGGATTTTCCAAGGTCTGCAGTTGACCTGTCAGTGACCTTTGAGAGTGGCGATATTGGCCTAAGCAGGTCAGATGTCAGGAATAGAAATGTCAAGGTGAATACTAATGACAGTAGTAACCCAGATGATTTATTTTCTATTCAGAAACTGCATAAAATAAAGTCAAAGTTATCGCAGGGGGAGAATGTGAGTGAAGTACAGGAAGATGGGGACGTCAATCATCAGGCCTTTAACAATGAATGGTGGAACGAGAAAAAGAGACCAAAAACGAGAATAAGAAATAAAAGAAAAAAAGAAAAGGCAAAGAAGAGAAAGGGAACGTCCAAATCTTCTGTTACAAATGTTACTGTTGATATTAATTGATTTATTAAGACAAAGTTATTTAAATATAAGTAACCCTTGATTAATTTATGCATTATGAAAAGTTAAAAAAGTTTTTGGTAACTGTTTTTAATTTAGGTCTTAAGACTAGGCTATTTAGTTATTTTTGTTTTTGGTGACTAATGTCACTGCCCCATATGAAAAGTCTTAACCAGTCAGGTAAAATAAATGATTGAATACATGAATTATTGAAGTATCTTTTTAACGGAAATCTAGTCCAGGCGGAAAGTGTCGTCCCTGGTTAGCCTGTGCGTCCCTGGTTAGCCTGTGCAGACAACACTACACACATGCATTAAACCCTGATTTCCCAGAGCGAGACTCATGTGGAGCTACTTGAATAATCTTCATGGAGCTACTTGAAAAAAAAAATCATTGACTTTCCTGGTGATTGTCTATTTCACTAGCACTAATTTCAAAATTAGCTTCTAAAAATAGCTTCTTAAAAACAGTAGTTGTTGTTGCAAATAACACATATTGTCAGTCTAAAATCTGATGTTGATCTTTTTTATAATTTCTTGGTTTGCCTGAAACATTTATAAGCCAGAAGCATATGAATGTAATTTTAGGGGGAAAAATCCAGCTCTTCTGGCCTTGTGCTTTAGCTCGACATTTTGTCGGGATTAAATCGTTCAAATTTTATTCAAGGGCACCCTGATCGGTAGGTTTTCGGGATCCCGAGCAATACAAAAATATGATTTCTTACCATGCAGAAATCGAGTTAGGAAGAGTATAAATGCCTACACTGACCCATTTGATGATACCCCACAAGCGATTGGATCAAAACTTGTACATGGATTCGAAGTTTTGTAATTGTGTGCTTTATTATCAATCATAAGACGTTCATGCAAATTTCCAGAAAGTATTACACAGCGAATTATTTTTCCTCGTGAACATACGTATGTTATAATCATCAAGACTTATGCCTCAATCACAAATAATCCGGTAGCCGGCAGGTATGTCCGATTTCCAGACATCGGGAAGACTGGACACGTCTGAGCCTTGCGGTGAGTGACACAGCTTAATACCTCAGTTAATCAAAGCGCTGAAGGCACTGAAGTTGTTCGCTGGCAACTTTAGAATTTTGGTTGCCTTGCTCAAGAATAACTAGCCTAGAATCATGTACATGTTGTGTTATGTGTATCTAATACTTTATTTTCTTTATATTATTTATCAACAATTTTGCAAACACGACAGACTTTTAATGCATCATGTCTTGTGAACCGGAATTGAATCATTTCCTAGGCCTAATTAATCCACAGTCGCCAATTTGTATTCTATGTTTAATTGGAGTGAGTTGTTTCAAGCTTTGAAAAAGCTAGTTGCCCTACTTTTTAGCCCAACTGTTACCATTTTTTGAAATTGAGTGTCCTGTGCCTAAATCTACTGATTCCAGGCTAACAGGCAACCACTAAACCTGTAAGTTATTCATGATGTAACATCTGACAGTGTATTGAACTCACTTGATTTGCAAGTCTGAAGACATAAAGTGAACCTTTCAACATTTTTGTAAATTGACAAAATTAAACGATTTAATAATTTTGATATTTCTGTTGCTGTCGTTATATTTTTTCATACTATGAGGATTGCTTATATAAAGTATAAAAACATCTCTCATTGTATGAGCACGGATGGCCAAGTGGTCTAAATGATATACTTGCTAGTATATTCCATGGGTCAGTGGTTCGAGCCCAGTTGAGGATAACTTTTTTTATTTCTTTACTTTTATTCTTTTTTTTATGGAACTTTTAAAATCCAATGTTTACATTTATCATTATTAAGCTATTAAAGACAAACTGTGAAAGATCCCTTTTAGATGTTTACTAAACCACAAGGTTAAAACTTAGAACTCCTTGGTTGTTTATTTGATTTAAGTGATTTTATGTATTTGCCTTGTCAGCGAGGTTACTTTGAAGACTCTTCAAACGAAAAACACCATACAATCAGAAAGTGTCGTCTTTGATTAGCTTGGGCGCACTTTACAGGCTAATCAGTGTGCTCAGGACACCACTTATTTGACCTACATTAAGCCTCCTTTTCCCTGAATACAGCCAATATGTACAGATTTCAATGACAAACTGGCCAATGTCGTCGCACGAGCTGTTAAAACTATTGATAACATACACACTCTGTCTGCAGTGTACCAGTGGTATAAACAGGCTAGTCAGTGTGCACAGGCCGATGCGGTATTTATCGTTCTTAGCGTAGTTAAGAGCAGACTGAATTGAATTGTACGACAATAACATTCGTTATTCGCAAGCGAACAACAAACAAGAAATATCTTTAAAAAAGATATACGGCGTTGATAGTTCAATGAATGAGATCAAGGATAGCGAATGTCTTTTTTTCTGTGCAGTTCTTAGCTGCATCACACGCAGTACGGGATGTTACGCGGAGTTTACGCGGCTTATTTTACATTATAACATATTGCTGGTCATAAACCTATAGATACAAAACAGAAAACCAAAAGAAGAATGGAAGTGAAATTAAAACATACGAGTCAACCGGCCACACGAGAAGTTTCCGTATTTATAGGCGCGTTCTTCGAACAACCTGTTTTAGTGGTTTGTCGGGCATTGCTATTTGATTCGATTATTAACAGTATCGATAATCATCGCGCTCATGCTTAATACATTGGTCAATATGGTGGATTAATTATTGTTAAATTAATCAAAAATAATATTTATAATTGTATTGTTGAAAACCCATTAAGAATCTACATATTTCTGGTCTAAAGAAAATTCCAGGTCACCTAGTTCACGGATAGCGTATTTATTATATAACTATTATTTTACTGGCCGCGAACTCCGGTGATGACCTGTATAATAAACTCTGACATCCATACACTGGCCGCGAATTGACTCGGGTTGAAATGCAATGTATTAAAGTGAGGCCTCGCTTCCACTGCTCTTTATACTTTTACATGTTAACATGTTGACAAGAATATGGAAGTAAGTACTAAATATGAGAACATAGCCTTTAAATATAAACGCGTTGCGCTGGTAATTCTCTGAAAATAAAAGGTGTACGCACAAACTGTATTGATGTCGAGAATTGAGTGTAAAACTGTTCTATCTATTAAGCCTTTTCATTAGAAATACAATTGTTTCATGCAGTAAAACAGTGTTACAAAGACGCGGATATGTTTCCAATGTTCTGGTGGAATACTCAAATCAGCCAATGGAATAAATGAAGTGTATTCATTCGTACCTAGCCGCGGGAAATTTTATTTGAATTTTATTGGACACTTACAAAGGTCAGGAGAGGTGAAAAGCTGGCTTAATACAGCTTACGCCGAAAAATAGAGACCGATCAGCGGACAACGTATTTTTCCACTCATCGGGCAGGCGCACGGACATCGGGTCAATTTGAAGCATCGGGCGGCGTCCGGATTAATTTTAAGTCTCACTGGAAATTTAAGTCGATGTCGGGCCCGGGAAAGAATCGAGTAGAGCTCGAAAAAAAGATGGGACGATCAACGCACGGTTATCACCCCGCGATCGCCCGATTTCGGATTGATTGTACGTGTATCATGAGCTCCGTCCGGCGTCCGTCATTCATCGTGCGTAGGCCCTCCGGCAATCAGACGTCCTCCGACCGACGTTAATGTCTCTAGGAAATTCCTTGATATTTGCCGATACAAGTACAGTGCATCCTATGTCGGGCGATTGCCTGGCGACAACCGTCCGTTGATCGTCCGATCTGTTTTCGATCTCGACTCGTTTTCTTCACGGGACTTAATTAATCCGGTCTCCGCGCGATGCTAAAAATGACCTGGTGTCCGTGCGATCATCGTGGTCCGCTGATTGGTCTCTTTTTGTGACTGAGGTATTAAGTACTTTTCATGCATAATAATTAATAAATTAAAAGCCATTGTTTTATTCTCTGGGCGTTTAAACGCTCAAAGGGTCTATCGAAAATGGCGCCACTGCGTAATAGAAATAAATAACACCTTGCTTAGTTTTATGTTTTACATGTAGTTAAACGAGTATCAAGCTCAATCTTTTATCTAATTTTATTAACTCACTCAATAAATGGTATAGAAGATACGGTTTTATTTCAGTATAATATCTCATCAGTTCAAAAGTGGTCATATAAAACATTATATTCCGACAGAAAGTTACCATATATCACAAGACCCGTCATTGAGGTGCATAGTAAATACACATAGATCGCGAAATTGATTCCCGACACGGACGCGCAAGATGTGTCGCTGTATGCCCACAGTTTTAATAGTACCGTTCCATTGGAAATACTATGTGTGCTTACGTATAGACTACCCATTCAAGCGACTTTTATTGTGAAAACGGTTGTTATGACAAACACGTACAGCGTGTACAAAAGGATATGTATGGTTTATTTGAAGACTTCGAAGGCTAACATATTTATTTATGTGTTGTTGTTTTTTGAAAGCCTGCGTTGATCCCGCTAATACATAAAATTATATAGTAGATTCTTACTGGTGATTTTATATTTTTCGCGAAACTTTCACTTTTTACAAATTCAGCCCACGTCGGATGATTGGGAAACCATGTCGTCGAGAAACTTTGAAAATCTTTCGCCGGCACAATTGAGCATTGCATAAAACTGGTAACTGAAAAGCGTGGAACTTTCATAGCTTCGGTCGGAAAAAAATGTATTTTAAAAACTGTATAACTATGGACAAGATACTGCCAAAGTAGCGGGTAACCCGAAAAATGCTTAATTGGTTCCGATAAATAGAAAAAAAACAAATGCAACACCATGTCGACTTTTTTCTTAGTTTGTGATAACGACCGCATCTAGTTGGATCATTTTGATTACGTTCATGGAGAAACAGTTTTGTAAATTGGTACTTTATGCAAAACCCTCTACAAATACTTTCGCATAGTGAAAGGTACATAGACTTATTAAATGCTTTTTTTGTAGATTCACTCGGTTAAAAGAGAAAATTGTATTTTAAATACAAATTTCAATGATCATGTAAATAGCATTAATGTTAAAGGGGCCTTTTCACAGATTTTGGCATTTTTTAACTTATTCATTTAATGCTTTATATTGATAAATGTAAACATTGGATCGTAAAAGCTTCAGTAAAAAATCAAGAATAAAATTTAAAAAAGGAAAATAACATTGCCCGGAGCAGGGTTCAAACCAGTGACCCCTGGAGTCCTGCCAGAGTCCAGAAGTAAAAACGCTTTAGCCTACTGAGCTATTCCGCCGTTTACACATAATTGACGTATTTTATACCTTATATAAGCAATCTTCGTAGTTTCACAAAATTTAACGACAAAAACAGAACTCTCCAAATTATTCAATCGTTTCTCGTTGCAACGCTTTATAATTTTTAGGTTTTAAAATCGTCAAAAGATGCATATAATGGCTACATTAGACCATGATAAATGTTCAGTATTACTGTTTCCTCACAAATATCATAACTAAAACGAAAATTTTCGAATCTGAAACAACTTTTTTTAATTTTGTCAATTTACCAAAGCGTGAAAAGATCCCTTTAACAATTCTGTGACAATCGTGCCTCGCATATGGGCTTTATACCTTAAACCTCTAGTTTATAAGAAATATGGTTATATCCGAACTCTTTTAAATGAAAAAGATTCATCCCAAAGCTATGTACTCGACTTCGCTATATCTATATTAGCATGGGCGGCCAGGACTAGACGTCTCAATGAATTTTGATGTGCATATAGAAATAAAACTATTTTTGAAAAAAAAAAGCAAATATATAAGCCAGTTGGATAATCCCAAATCTGGCAATGTACTGGCCGAATCATATTTAACAACCCACAAATAAAATATTGAAATCGGTTGTCACAATAATGTGCCAAGACAGAATAAATCAAATCGCTGAAGGCACTGAAGTTGTTCGCTATTGCATAATTTAAGACTCAACTCATTTTTATGTACCCCACTATAGTAGTGGGGGACATATTGTTTTTGCCCTGTCTGTTGGTTGGTTTGCGCCAACTTTAACATTTGCAATAACTTTTGCAATATTGAAGATAGGAACTTGATATTTGGCATGCATATGTATCTCATGGAGCTGCACATTTTGAGTGGTGAAAGGTCAAGGTCATCCTTCAAGGTCAAAGGTCAAATATATGGGTCAAAATCGCTCATTTAATGTACACTTTTGCAGTTTTTCAATATTCAAGATAGCAATTTGATATTTGGCATGCATTTGTATCTCATGGAGCTGCACAATTTGAGTGGTGAAAGGTCAAGGTCATCCTTCAAGGTCAGATGTCAAATAAATGTGGCCAAAATCGCTCATTTTATGAGTACTTTTGCAATATTGAAGATATCAACTTGATATTTGGCTGCATGTGTATCTCATGGAGCTGCACATTTTGAGTGGTGAAAGGTCAAGGTCATCCTTCAAGGTCAGAGGTCAAATATATGTGGCCCAAATCGCTAATTTTATGAATACTTTTGCAATATTGAAGATAGCAACTTGATATTTGGCATGCATGTGTATCTCATGGAGCTGCACATTTTTAGTGGTGAAAGGTCAAGGTCATCCTTCAAGGTCAAATATATGGGTCAAAATTGCTCATGTAATGTCACTTCTGCAATATTGAAGCTAGCAATTTTATATTTGAAATGCATGTGTATCTCATGGAGCTGCACATTTTGAGTGGTGAAGTGTCAAGGTCAAGGTCATCCTACAAGGTCAAACATCATATAGGGGGACATTGTGTTTCACAAACACATCTTCTTCAAAATTAATCAACACACGCCATTCAAATTTATAAAGAGTGTGTTTTAACGCACGGGTCGAGATGTGTGTGCACTTTTTATCATCCTATTTATTTTATAGAGATAACTTAGACAAAGTAATAACAACATGGTCCTTTTTGACGTTCAGAAAGCACAGTAAGTATGATGAAAATGGTAATGAAAGCTGAATATAAAGAAAATCTGCAATCACCATCATATTAAATGAATATTGTTTGAATTTCGAATACCTATCTTACTAAGAATATATTTTCATTATGGAAATTCCCTGTACAAAACTTTTGATTTTTGACACCATATACACATTCAAAATATACAATAAGATAATTGATGAAAATAAATAAAAAATAAATCTGCGAGCAATACTTTTTACTCACGAATTAGTTAGTCATAAAGACAGCCCTGTTGACCCGTACTTTGTTGTTTATGCATTACTTATTACCCTAGCAGTTCACACGGTGTCAACAACTCTGACCTAAACATGGGTATAGAGCAATAATGTTCTATTTCGGCATAGCTGTTTTACACAGCTTTTCACTTTAAATGACTTTTACATAACGCCAGCAGACACGCATGAATATATTCTAATATTTCATAGGCTGATTCGAGATAAAATCTCTGAACTTTGGCTACATCATCGTGTCTGTGCTCAGAGCAAAGGATATATCACTATTCAGTGTAAGGAATTGCGGACTTCTCCCTGTATGTTCAAATGACAAATTCTGGCCCTGTTACAATTACGCGTTAAAATCCATCTCGCAGAATGTCAGGGTCAGTACTCGTTCACTAAATCGTCCGGTGAATATATAATTAACTATCGATAAACACAGTTTTGCTTTGAAGACGAGAAAACAGACAAATTGTATAGTGTCCGATAAGATGAAAATCGTTTAATTATCCAACCACAAATCTTTGCCGTACTCGGTCAGCACGTCTAGAAATCGTTCCTAAAGGCCTAGATAGGCTGCCCTTAATTACAAGTTTGCTATTTTGAATACAATTTTGTATCGAAAAGCATTGTGCTAAAATGTGCCATTTACAATTCGCGATGAGATTTTTATTGACCCTCGTCATGCGAAAATGGGTCTTATTCCATATGCGCCCATCATATGTATAGCCCACTCAGCCTGCGCATCTTTCAGTCTTGTCAGGAGATACACAATAAGACCATAGCACATTGGATGATTTTATAGCGAACAGCATCGCCTCTGACCAGACTTCGCAAATGGACAGGTTGGGATTAAGATACGCTGGCCGAAACGCATAAGACCCTTTGTCGCATGCACGACATGAAAGTGTGATTTAAATGTGTCAAAAGAAAACTGCGCGTAAATCAGATATTACCATACGATATATTTTGATGGTGAAGAAAAACACTCATAATAAGGTTTGTGATGACACATATGATGTGCACACCCATAGTATATGTTGTATCTACTTACACTAATACGTGGTACTTCCGTAGTATAGTTTTTATCTACTTACACTAATGTGTGGTTTGACAATGATAAGTTGATAACAAACATTTCATGTGGTGAATATGTGCCTAACAAGTTAACAAACACGATAGTAATTTAATAGAAATTTAATTATTTAGACACGTAAATTGCCAAACTTTATATTAAAGTCAGCTTTTACGCCGACTGCCTTATATTCGGTTTTAGCGATTACAAAGCATTTGTGTTGTTGTCTATAATATACCTGTAGTAATTGGTGAACTCATGTTCAACGTTTTATTAACTGGGAATGTAAACAAACTTAAACTTCTACTATTGCGTTGTTAGCACCCGTGAATACAAAAGATCGCCGCTATCTGTTGAGAACAAAAGAATGTTTCCCAAAAACAGCAAAAGTAGCATGCACTATGAACGGATTAACACAACATCCCACTATACTTGTTTATTAGCATGTATTTATAGCCTCAGATGCGGTGGTTATCGTTCTTAGCGTAGTTAAGAGCAGACCGACTTGCAACGCGTATACTAACCTTAGTTGTTCGCAAGCGAACAACTAAATGTAAGCACATCTGTTGCGCTCTGTTCACGTACCGAATGCGAATATTTCGGACATTATAAGGAGAAATCTGCACGTCTAGCTGCGGCCGAGATGCCTCTAGTATACTCGAAAGTTTTATCAAGGTGCATTCGTATTCTATAAATAGATTTTTTATAATATAAAAATCTTTGCACAAGTTCGTTATTATATTGTGTGCTCTTCATCGATTGTGTCCGAAAACCGTTTTTTTTTCACTGGTGCAGGCCAACAGTAGAACCAATAACCTCCAGCCGTATGGACAAACATAACAAAAGTCTCATAGTCTCGATGTTGACCAGTCAGTTGCCTAAATTAGCGCATGTGGTTCGTTTAGTCCTATTTGCCGCCAAAAGTAACTAAGTTATCCTTTTTTTAAACCCTATTAACACTCAAATTCAACAAATATTTCGTTCAATATAAATACGTAGTTCTCACGAATACGTCGTTCTTCCGACGTTTCACGAAGCCTATCTCGCGTTCGCACGTAAATGTTTCGGATATCGTGGCGGGAAATTTAAATGGAATATATTGTGGCACAAAAACGAGCATTTTGTATCGCGTTAAATCTGTGTTACAAGACCAGATATAGCATGGAAATTTTGGAACACTAATTTGTATGTGTTAACTTTATTAAACGAAATATTTTGCGAAATATTCGTTGATTTCGAGTATTGTGATAAATATTGCAAACATCAATACTAAATGCTTGTAATTGATACGTGGTACTTTTCGATTCAATATTTTAATTAAGGAAATGTCAATTCCTTAAATGGTTTGAATAAAGATTAAGGAGCTGGTTCCTTTTCTCTTATTCAGCCCTGAAAAGGAACTGGGTTATCATTTAACAAGACTATTGCCAAGCAATAAAAGTCCCCTACCGGCTTCACCATTGTCAGAAATTTCACCATTGTCAGATTTTTTTTAATTGTTTCCATAGCAACCACAATTTTTGACGTAGGAACAAAATGAAATGACGTGCATAATGTCCATATTGCCATCTATCCATGTTCCAAGTTTCATGAAAAATATTACGACCTTTTAAGTTATCGTAGGATCCAGAAAAAAACACATTTTCAGCACTATTTCTAGTCTATTTGTTACCATAGCAACAACAATTTTTTACGAAGGAACAAAATGAAATGACGTGCATAATGTCCATATTGCCATCTATCCATGTTCCAAGTTTCATGAAAAATATTAAGAACTTTTTAAGTTATCACAGGATCCAAAAAAAAAACATTTTCAGCACTATTTCTGGTCTATTTGTTGCCATAGCAACCACAATTTCTGACGTAGGAACAAAATGAAATGACGTGCATAATGTCCATATTGCCATCTATCCATATTTTAAGTTTCATGAAAAATGTTAAGAACTTTTAAAGTTATCGCAGGATCCAGAAAAGTGTGACGGACGGACTGACAGACAGAGCGCAAACCATAAGTCCCCTCCGGTGAAACCGGTAGGGGACTAATAAAACTAAGTAGCATGCAGCCTATTTAAAATTAGAACAAAGGTTCTGGGTAAGATTGGGCAAAAATGTGACTACATAGTTCACAAGGATTCACTATAGCCAAATGAGAAAAACTGCCCCCCCTCCCCCCATTCAGACCAAATGTTAAAACGAACCGGAAACATATTCCAACTCGGCCGAAATATCATCGGTACAAATGTTAAGAGCACGCTTTATGACTTCCTGTGTATTTCTGTTTACTTTTTTTAAACCCCACATGACCCACTTTCTATCTGGTATGAGTTATCATTAGGATAAATGTTCCAATCATAGTGACACCAATAATATGCCACAAAGATTGGGCAAAACATGTGGAATATAGAGTGCTAACAAGTGACACTTTTTACTCAGTATAGCTTAAATGGGGCTTGAACTAAAATAAACTAATTGAATTCCTCTGACTACTAAAATGATCATGAAATGTGTTATAAATAAAAACACTACAATGGCAATATTACATACAATTTATTCATGAGTCCTCAAATATGACATAGCAATTATCAAAAATTAAATAAAGCTATTTCAAGTGGTCCGCTTATAATCTTTAGAATATTTAGGCCATACTATTAGTATATACTGGAAATGATAATCAAAAATGAACACATTTAATGTACAAAATTTAAATAAATTGTTCCATCATGTTCAACCATTTACCACTTGCAGTATGGTTTATTGACAATAAATAAAATCATAAATACATACTATACTACAACATTTGCAAATCTAATTTGAAATAATTATCACAACAAAATGAAATTACAAAGATATATAAAATCTTAACTTGTGCATCCCATACAATGTGGAAATATATGTAACATTTATTTATAACGGAAGTACAAAAAAGTGACATATATGCAAAAATAACTCCAATTTAAGTTCTTATAAGTCCTCAAAATTAAAACTATCGATGATTGGAGCAAACATTTGAAAATATGCTTTTATTCTACAATTCACAACTGTAAATATAAAATAAAATTAAATAATACATAAAAAATTTTTTTTTTACTTTTGTAAAAATATAACCAGGCTCAAACTTAAGAATTTTTTTATTGGGGCCCTGAAATGGCAGATGGCACATCATAGCTTAAGCTGGAAAATTATGATATGAGAAGACCATCAGTGTGCTGCGCTGGATGATATGAAAGCTTCAATTCAAGGCTACAGAAGTTCCTCAGATGCAATTTACATTGGTGCAAATTTTAAGACTTATTATTATGTCAAGTCTTATAATTGTAAATTTGAATCAAAGGATCTAGCACTAGTAATACGTTTTCCATGAAATGTTCCCAATTGCTCTATGATTTATCTGACAGGCATAAGGGCAATATTTCAAAGCTAAAGAACTGGTTTATCAGTGTACTCCTTCTGCTGTAACATTAATTTTTATTGAAAAGCTTTAAGCCGCTGCAAAACCTTTTAGCAGTAGAAACCATGACTGCCGGTCTTCTTAACCCTTAACGTTGTAACCATGTTTAATGTATAAGAAAATATATTTTTTTAATCTAGATAAGCCATTTACTTGAGTTTGATTGGGAGACCTTAAAATTGTATTTGTTTCTCTACATGACTGCCATGGGAAATGCAAGTTCTATGTTAAATAGTTATTATTTTAGATTTAAAAAATCCTTAGAGAAATTTCTTAAAATAATATTATTCTTTAAGTAACTGGCTGTTTTCTTATACTTTGGTCTAATCAAGCGCATTTCACAATTCATAACAGACACATATAATATTTTAAACCTTATTCTTAATAAGCCCCCAAGATTGAAAAAATGTAAAAACAGTTGTGAATTGTGGAATAAACGACAACCTGTAAAAACAATTGCTTTAATAGGGAAAGCCACAAACCTTTACTTTGGAAGCAAAGTTTTTATCATTATTTTATATATTATTTTAAAAATAAAAACTCTGATATGTCAGTACACAAGAGACATTTCAAAACTAAAAATCAATGACAACCTGTATATAATGCCACAAGCATGTCACACGTGCCATATTCCACATTTATAAACACAACTGGCTAAGGGAATCATCATTATGTAACATAAATATCAATACATCAGCTGGACAAGTGAGCAAAAGGCCCTAAAGCGCACACCTGAGACCGAAAGGAACTTAACAGGTTATTTTGTCTAACTATAGCCATATAAGGAAACCTACAAACCTACCACCAGATGCTCTTTTTGGATATTACTTAACTATCTCGAAACTCTGCTCAGATATCATTTGAACACATTTTCTGGGCACATTTTATAATCATTGGGTTAACAATATGACCACTAACGTGTGTCACTGTACAAATGTATGGAGAACTCCCTTACTCCCTGCTAGCCATGCTATTCAATCAATCAGAACCATTGTCTGATATATTTTGTAAACAAATATGACCACTAAAGAATTAACAATGTTTCATTATAGAAATATATGGAAAACCATTGTGCCCAATTGAGTGTTCACAAGGGAAGGTTTACCAAAGGTATATAAGAAAATTCACCCTTTCGAACTCAGCCAAGATGTCAATAGAACTAATATTCTACCCAAGATTTATGATGATCGGGCATGATGATCGGGCGAAAAAATAAGACTTCTAGCTTGTTCACAACTTTTCACATTATCCATGTAAGGAAAACTGCTCACAACCCCCAAGCAGCCTTATTTTTCTAACGGACTGGAAACCATTTTCAACTTGATAAAATAATCATTACGACAAATGTTCTGAGCAACTTATTCTTAAATTAAACCTAGTGACCTAGTTCTTGTCCCCACATTAACAGGTTTTTTAACTCGACTTAGACATGAATTGGACAGATGTTCTGTCCAAGTCTTATGAAGATCAAGCAATTAATATGGCCTGTAGAGTTTTCACAGGGGATAATTTTATGACGCATGATGAACAACAGACAAAAGGTGATCACAAAAGCTCATCATTAGCACGTTTTGCTTAGGAGAGCTAAAAAGTTGACAAAATATTTGTCTTTCCTCAATGTCACAAGGTAAACTTAGACACAATGTCACAACGGTGGCTACAAAACTGACCATCAGACAGCCACACATTTATGCCTAGGTCTCCATGACAACAAGGGATGTCAATCTTTGAGACAAACAGTATGACCAGAACATAATAAACTGACAATCACTTTTTTATCTCAAAAAGTCATCTTAAAATAAAATTATTATTATTCAATATTAATACAAATACAACATAGTGTCTTCGGTTAGTTGCTTGTACCATAAATTGCTCTTAACATAGTACTCTTCATCTTAACCCTTTGCATGCTGGGAAATTTGTCGTCTGCTAAAATGTCTTCTGCTGAATTTCTAAAATTAGCATTTTCTTAGATTTTTTTCAAAGAACACTATCAGAATAGCAAACAGTTTGGATCCTGATGAGACGCCACGTTCTGTGGCGTCTCATCTGGATCCAAACTGTTTGCAAAGGCCTTTAAAATTCGGTTCCAGCACTGTAAGGGTTATATATAAATGTATCCAAATGGGTTAGGATAAGGGTATCTTCCTTCAATCATTATAACATGTTATAAATGTACATCATTTGCATAGAAACGAATGGTTATCTGTTCAAACAATGAGCACTTCCCTAATAGCGTAAACAGCACTAAAAATGATGTTAAACACATGAATGAACAACACTAAACTATTTACACAGTGTATTATTGACTGCAAATGCGTAGAGGCTGAATGTTTGTACACTCAGAAGCAAAAAGAGAAAATGCTATATGCCACCAGCATAAAACCAAATCGGCCTGCGGGTAATTTGCAGGCTGTTCAGGTTTTATGCTGTTTGCTGCTCATCATCATCTTGGGCCTGGAAATAATAATGTCTTTGCTGAAAATTTTCTTTAACCTTGTTCTGGGAAAACATAGCTTAATGCATGTGCCTAAAGTGTTTCGTCCAAGATTAGACAACCTTATCAGGGTAGACACTTTCCTTCTAAACTAGATTTCCTATAAACAAAAACTTTCCATAAAAGCTAAGTGTCGTCTCTATTAAGCCTGTTATCACGACACTTTAAGCACATGCATTTCGCCCAGTTTTCAAAGAACACGGCTCTCCCTTAAATCTTTGAAATCCATCAAGTTCTCTGGATATCATATGATGACCTTGTGTTTCATCATATGAGTACAGCAAAACAAGTGTTCTTTTGTTGGGGGTATGGTTTAAAACTCAACTCACACTGCAAAAAGCAAAAAAGATCACAACAGGAGAAGCAAGAACACATTGCAAATTAATTAACATTCGCTAAGCTTACACATTCATAAAAGATGTATAACTTTTTTAATTTCTCATAAATACAATAAAATTGCAACCTATACAATAAGTTGTTAATTATGTTTTTCAAGTTAAAGTTATTCAAAAATTTGGAAACTTTAACTGTCACTGATATGCCTGAACCTCCCCCCCCCTCCCCCTTCGTGCCATTTTGTCACAATTCATTTGCGTTTCAAGAACCGCTTTCTTAACAATGCATAGTAACCAGCTTACACAACTGTAATAAAGTGTAGGTCGAAATATTCTCTGCAGATAAGAAATGGTCATTGGGTAGAAAGACCAACTAACGAACAAATACCAAAAAACATACACTCCCATTCCTAAAACAGGTCCATAATTGTCTCATAGTATTCTGATATGTTAAGCATTTTACAATTATCCTTAATATATTACATAAGTTATACATTATAAATTATATAAACACTCACTCACATACAGACATATCTATTAAATTTATTAAATACCAACTAAGCATATAGTACCGGTATGAATGACTTTTGTGTGACTAGAGCTGTACCTCTATTAATGTAATGCAAATACAAACATGTATCCTTCTTTCCTATGTCATCCATTCCTATAGATGTGTCAACCCAATATTTTGTAAAACATTTTACATGTATATCTCAGATAAAACTTCAGTTATTTATCTATAGAAAATTTTCTCACACAAATGTTGTTCTTTTGGATTAAAAACGTGCGATTTTGAGATTTTGTTTGGAAAAAGACAATTTAACAAAATTTAACCAAAATTTGTGGCACGTGTAAATGCAAATATATTTGTTTACATATTTATTATTATTAAAAGGTTTGTTAGTCTAAAGAAGATTAATTCAATGATTTATATCAATATTATTCCACTATTTCAGTTATGATTTATATCAATATTATTCCACTATTTCAGTTATGATTTGTATCAATATTATTCCACTATTTCAGTTATGATTTATATCAATATTATTCCACTATTTCAGTTATGATTTATATAAATATTATTCCACTATTTCAGTGTTTAACCTATCAAAATGATGACTGAACAGATTGATATAAAATATGTGAACAAATCAGGGTTGCTAGGGTGCCACACAAAAAAAGGCCTCTTACTATGGAAATCAGGCTATTTGTTTTGAAAATCTTCAGGCTATGTATTTATGTATTAACAATGATGTAGCTGTCAAACAGTCTGTCCAAAAATATATAGCTTTATATATATAACTATGTTAATAAAAAAGCTACAGCAGATGATCAGTATATATCCAAATAATTAATAATATTAAGAAATTATTTAAAACGCCTTTACTATTTAGACGACAATTGCTTGTTCAGCATTATATAATTATCACAACCAGAAAATGTATTCAGACAATTGTTTGGGTTACCTTAAAGATTGAGTAATTTGTTAAAATTCCTTCAAAATCAATGTTGATTCATTATGTATACAACAGCAGTATTAAACCTTTCCCACACAGAAGCAAGGTGAAAATGGCAATTTGCTTACAGCATAAAACCACAACAGCCTGTGAGTAACCTCGCAGTCTATTCAGGTTTTATGCTGTTTGCTGCTCATCAGTATCTAAGGTTTGGAAATGAAGCCTTAAAAACTTAAATCTAGTAAGAAAGGTCCTTCATTCAATGTAACTTTCTAAGGGACTAAAAATGTGTCAAAATACGTATCTTAGTGGAAAAGGGTTAATTGACCTAAAAAGCAACGCAGTAAGCACACTACATCACGATGTGCGGACGAAACAATCAACAGATACAGATGATGTGTTCTGCAATAATAAGCATCGATGACCACAAACGAAGATGATTGATCGATCACAAGATGTCAGCTGCAATAGTGTCAGGTTACCACTGAGATACGCTGTCTTCATCTTTTGTTTTCTAGGAAAGACCAATCGTGAGCATTGCGGGTAATGACGACATGTGGAAATGATGATTGCACTGAAAAATCAAACAGAGGTTCAATACTGCATACATATGAATATAATGATACATATGATCAAAATGATAATATTATGTACTGGTACTTAATGATTGGAAATGGATCGACCAAAATAATAACTTAATAAAACAAGCTGCATCCCATCTTAAAAAATACTTTATTTCTACTTTCTGAAAAACACTACAATACAATATAAATGTGTGATCATTCAAACAAAATTTAAATCACTATAAAAAGTACTAGATATTTTACTCATTTTAAAGTCAACTAGAGCTTTGTCACAGACGTGATGTATACCCCCACGTGCCGCATTGACACAGACTATTTTGCATGCTGTCTTCACAAAACAAGAGAATCAAATTTATGGCGATTTTTAAGAATTATAATGCCATTATCATTTATGGTCATTTCGACCTTTGAACTCTTGAATTCTTTCGCATGGCATGCTGTCCAAATTTTTTGCCATTTTTTTACTTTTGATCTCCAAGTGTGACCTAGACCTTGGAGTTATCGACATAATTCTTTCGCATTACACATCGTCCAATGATTGTGAACAAATGTACCAGGTATTTTTAAAATCTCACAATAAATGACATAGTTATGGCCCAGACAAGATCATTTATGGCCATTTTTGACTATTCAACTCACAGTGTGACCTTGACGTTGCAGATATATCGACTAATTCTCTCACACGACACACCGTCCAATAATGGTGAACAAACGTGCCAAATGATTTTTAAATATAACAATGAACAACATAGTTATGGCCCGGACAAGCTCATTTATGGCCATTTTTTTACCTTTAAACTCAAAGTGTGACCTTGACCTTGAAGTTATCGACGTTATTCTTTCGCGTGACACACCGTCCAATGGTGGTGAACAAATATGCCAAATGATTTTAAAATCTCACAATGAATGACATAGTTATGGCCCAGACAAGCTCATTTATGGCCATTTTTGACCTTTGAACTCAAAGTGTGACCTTCACCTACGAGATATCGACATAATTCTTTCACGCGACACACCGTCCAATGATGGTGAACAAATGTGCCAAATGATTTTAAAATCTCACAATGAATGACATAGTAATTGCCCAGACAAGTTCATTTATGGCCATTTTTAATCTTTGAACTCAAAGTGTGACCTTGACCCTCGAGATATTGACGTAATTCTTTCACGCCACACACCGTCCCATGATGGTGAACAAATTTGCCAAATGATTTTAAAATCTCACAATAAATGATAAAGTTATGGCCCGGACAAGCATTTAACCCTTGAACTCCAAGTGTGACCCCATGACCTAGTTTTTGACCCGGCATGACCCATATTCAAACATGACCTATACATTATCAAGATACAACTTGTGACCAAGTTTGGTGAAGATCGAATGAAATTTCGGGACAGACCGACAGACTGACCGACAGACCGACAAAGTGACTCCTATATAGCCCCCATTACAAATGGTAATGGGGGTATAAAAACATACATGTAATCTCTATATGAAAACCATTGGCCTGAAAGCTAGTGATAACTTAAAGCAGACAAAATGTATTGGGTGTAAATATGGCAAACACAAATACCATATTGTTATGGGTAAAATTTGCACGATTTTTCTATTTTCCTATTGCATGAATGATAACGCAATCCATTTGATATTTATTTCTAAACCAAACAAAAAAACAGCACTGCATAACGGGTGCCACGCTCGCTGTGAAAGCTTGTCAGATTTTTTTTTTTTTAGAGATCACAGTGACCTTGGCCTTTGACCTAGTGACCCAAAATCGGTGTGGCATGTAGAACTCATCAAGGTGCATCTACATATGAAGTTTCATAGTTGAAGGTGGAAGCACTTTGATTTTAGAGCCAATGCAAAGGTTTTTACACGCCTACGGCGGACGGCAGACGGCGGACGACACGACGAGCTGGCTATGACAATAGCTCGGGTTTTCTCCGAAAACAGCCTCTCTAAAAATTTAAAGATTACTTATAAGGATATTTGCTGATTGCTTGTTTCTTGCTGTGTTCTCTCAATCCCTTTTTATTACCTTTTCTGATATTCTGTATCGTACAGTACTGGTTTCATGTCCATTATATATATATATGGGATAAATAAGGCAAGGCATAACACGTGTCTATCAACCGAAGCTTTAAATACAGGTATTGTTTGCATTAAGATTACATCTAAACCTCCGTTTTTTTGTAAATACAGCAAATTATCAAACAAATTTGCACAAGTTCATTCCCTGTCAACCAATGCTCATATTGAATCCCCAAATCTCTGATGCAAACACTTTGTTTGCCTACAGGTGTGCATTGTTTTATTATTGTATTGGCAAAATGGAATCATTACACAATGGAAACAAGCTATGGAAATAGACACTGATCACCTCAAACATGTTGCAATGTACCTTAGCGTCATGTTCAACTAAACCAAACTTCACCCTTTCCCACTCAGAAGCAAAGTGAAAATGGCTATGTGCAAACAGCATAAAACCTGAACACCCTGCAAGTCTGTTGAGGTCTTATGCTGTTTACTGCTCATCAGTTTCTAAGGGTTGGAAATAACCCCTTTCAAGCATAAATTTAGTAAGAAAGATATTCAGTTAAATAAAACTTTCTAAGGGACTACATATGCATCGAATACGTATCTAAGTGGCAAGGGGTTAAATCAAAATCCCTCATTTTTGGGCCTTTGAATTGATATACACTTTTTATGTAGAAAATCTAAAATACATGTTGTTGATAACAAATGTTCCAATTCATGAGCTCTTCAAAGCTTCTCCTTCATGAAATTTGGTCAGGTTTCGCATGTGCAATACATCAAGAGATCCAAACAAAAGTGCAAATAAGCTTCAGAAATTAAAAAGTAAAATATTAGTTTTAACAAGAGCTGTCAGAGGACAGCACGCTCGACTATTCGAGTGCTTGACAGTATAACGTAAGCCATCATTGGGAATTTGTTCATATTCCATAATTTATTAGACAATCTTTCAAAAATAAAAAAAGGAAAAAAAATATATAAAAAATTGGGGGGGGGGGGTAGGGGGGTGAGAGGGGGGTATAATGTGGGGTGTGGTAATTTATGAGATGGTGCTTAAAAAAAAAAAAAATATCGGGGGGGTGGGGGGGTGGGGGGGGTGGGGAGGTGAGAGGGGGGTATAAAGTGGGGTGTGGTAATTTATTAGATGATGTTAAAAACAATAAAAAAATTGGGGGCGGGGAGGTTGGGGGGGGAAGGGATTCTGGGTAGGGGCGTGGGGTATTGTTTGGGTGAAATCCATTGTGGTATTCAGGTAAGTGTTGTTTTGTCAAAGTAATAATAAAATGTGATCATAAATAAAGAAGTAATGGCAATTTTAGCAAAATGTTCAATTATCTAAGTGTAAAAGGGGCCATAATTATGCCAAAATGCTTGATACAGTGGTCTGCTCTTGTTTATAGGTTGGGGTCATGTTGGTTAACAAGTATGCAACATATAAAAGCAATATGTCAAAGGATATTGGAAATATTTGGGGTAGTAAGCAAACTTTAACATAGATTTATCAATAATATGCATATTCTACATTGTAAGTATAAAAGGGGCCATAATTATGACAAAATGCTTGATAGAGTTGTCTGCTCTTGTTTATAGGTTGGGGTCATGATGGTTAACAAGTATGCAAAATATGAAATCAATATGTCAAGGGACATTGAAAATAGTTGGGGTAGTACGCAAACTTTAACATTTGCTGCATATTCTAAGTGGAAAAGGGGCCACAATTATCACAAAATGCTTGATAGAGTTGTCTGCTCTTGTTTATAGGTTGGGGTCATGTTGGTAAATAAGTATGCAAAATATGAAAGCAATATGTCAAGGGACAAAGAAAATATTTGGGGTAGTACGAAAACTTTAACATTTGCACGCTTACGCAGACGCTAACGCCGACGCCAAGGTGAGTAGGATAGTTCCACTATATATATTTCATATATAATAGTCCAGCTAAAAACTATTCATCAAGATAATGTCCAATGTATGGCATATAATATAAACAAAACTCTACAAAGATAAGCAATTACCATAATGGAAGGAATATGTATATTATGCTGAAGACGACAACACTGAGACACTGGTTCCTACTTCACCCTCCTCTCCGTCCTGAAACAGTATCAAACATCAAGAAATTCATCTACTGAAGTAGTAGTAACAAGACTTTTGCTAAGCAATATATGTCCCCTACCGACTCCACCCGAATGATTATCAGAATATTTTTTTGTTGTTGCCATAGCAACCATAATTTTTTACGTAGGAACAAAATTAAATGACGTGCATCATGTCCATATTACCATCTTTCCATGTTTCAAGTTTCATGAACAAATATTAAGAACTTCTAAAGTTATCGCAGACTCCAGAAAAGTGTGACGGACTCACAGACACACAGAGCGCAAACCAGTAGAGAACAATAATGTGTTTATGATTGGGCATAATAAAGTCTACACACCTACACTTGATGGTTGATACCTAATTGAGTTTAATAAATTGAGAAATGAGCATTAACATGAGAAAACTGACCTGAATGCATTGGCCTTATGAGTGACCCCAAATTAGCCGTTGCAATTTGCACTTACTAATCAGGGACAATACTTCCTGCTTGTATGAAATGTAAAGAGAGTCTCTTTAAAACCAAAATCCAGTTTGGGCTGAAAGTGTCATAACTGATTAGCCAGTGCAGTTCGCACAGGCGAATAAGGGACAACACTTTCCGCTTTTATGATATTTTCATTATACAGAAAATCTCTTCTTGGCCAAAAACCAGTTTAAAAGGAAATTGTTGTCCCTGATGAGATTGTGCAGACTTCACAGTCAAATCAGGGACGACACTTAATGCACATGAATTTAACCATCTGTTCACAGAGCATGGCTCATTTGTTAGTTTCTTTGGTAATGGCAACCCTATAATTCAGGCTAAGCATTGCCATTTAAATCAGTGACCAGTGAAACTCCAGGGCCGGTACTCACAAACCAATTCCAAGACTTCATGTCTATTAAAAAATAAATACTTTTCTTTTAACTGTAATGTTATAAAACTACTTGCAAGTAAAGTCTAGCACGACACTTGACATGTGTAATTGTATTCATTGTTCAATTAAAACAATATGTTAATGATATAATGACCATTTTTAGCCTAATAATATGCAAACTCAGATATATTTTTTTTAGTCTAAGAGTATATTTTATTTTAAGTTTAAGAAAGGATTGGAGAATATGGGCCCTTGTAAGCAGAGAGTTTGTTACCTGTATAACCTCGGTCAACTGGCTCAGCTTCATTTTCAGGATCTGAATCTCATCTATGATCTGTGAGAACAGGTCAGCGTCAATGATGACCACCTCTCGTCCGTTCATTGTCATCGTCATAACCTCAGGTTGCTGGAGACCCGAGGAGATCTCGAAACTGGCCTCAGAGCTGTCAAGGAATGACCTGATGAAGGAACATTTGACCAATGAAACATCAGAATGTTAGAAGTCAGTCGAGAGATCTCGAAACTAGCCTCTGAGCTGTCAAGGAATGACCTGGTGACAGAACAGATGACCAATGAAAATGTGAGGATCTTAAAACTTGCCTCCAAGCTGTCAAGGCATTACCTGGTGAAGGAAAAGATGACGAATGAAAATGTGGAGATCTCGAAACTAGCCTCCGAGCTGTCAAGGAATAACCTGGTGACAGAACAGATGACCAATGAAAATGTGAGGATCTCAAAACTTGCCTCCAAGCTGTCAAGGCATTACCTGGTGAAGGAAAAGATGACCAATGAAAATGTGGGGATCTCAAAACTAGCCCCCATGCTGTTAAGGAATCCCAGGTGAAGGAACAGAGGACCCATGAAAATGTTGGGAAGGAGATGTCGAGATCTCCAAACTAGCCTCCAACCTGTCAAGGAATAACCTGGTGAAGAAACAGATGACCTACATGTATGAAATGTCGGAATGATAGAAGTCAGGGGAGAGGAGATCTCAAAACTAGCCTCTGAGCTGTCAAGGAATGACCTGGTAAAAGAACAGATGACCAATTAAAATGTTGAGAACCAGCTGTGAGACTGTGATGGATCAGCTGAAAAAGAGATGGACTAATAGTTTAATCCTTTCCCCTTAAAAACGCATTTTGACCCAATTGTAGTCCATTAGAAAATCAAATAAAATTTAAGATGTTTCTTCATAGATTCAAGTTTTAAGGGCTTAAGTTCCAACCCAAAGATACTGACAAGCAGCAAACAGCATAAAACCTGTACAGCGTGTGAGTAACTTGCAGGCTGTTCTGGTATAATGCTGGTTTCATATAGCCATTTATACTTTCTTCTGAGTGGGAAAGGGTTAAGACATAGTCATAAATCAAGAAATGTGGTCACATACACTTATGATATTATGCCTCTTTTAACAGATGCACAAATTCAAGATTTTAAAAGATAGAACTTATTTAAAGAGTTGAGAAATAAATGCATTTAATTGATGACAATTAAGAATCACATTGCACAACTGACGTAAATAAGTAATGCCTCAGTCACAAATAATCAGGTCGCTGGCCGATGTGTCCGATCTCCAGGCATCAGGAAGACTGGACATGTCAGAGACGGTTTTTTCCGAACATCAGGCTTGCCCCGGCCGATGATTGCACTGTCCATGGGTCATTTTTGTAGCATCGAGCCGCGTCTGGAGTAAATTTAAGTCAAACTTAAAATTTTACCCACATCGGGCCCGGACAGGAATCGACTTGAAATCGAAATAAGATTGGTCCATCATCACACGGTTATCGCAAGGATATCGCCGACATGAGATTTGTTGTATGTGTATCATGACGAGCTCCGTCTGGAATCCGTCAGTCATCGTGCGGAGGCCCTCCAGCAATCAGATGGTCGCTGACCGATGTTTATGTCCCTGTGAAATACCTTGAATTTTGCCGTTACACATACAATTAATCCGATGTCTGGCGATCGCCAGGCTATAACCGGGCATTGATCGTCCAACCATTTTTCAATCTTAATTCGATTCCATCCCGGGCCCAACGTCGGTTAAAATTGTGAGAGAGACTTAAAATTAATCTGGACACTGCCTGATGCTACAAAATGACCCGGTGTTCGTGCGATCATCAGCAAGGCGCCAGCCCAATGAGTGTAAAAATGCGTTGTCCGCTGATCGGACGGTGATCAGTCCCTATTTGTGACTGAGGTATACAGAAGAACTTAAAACTGGCAAATGAGTAGACCTCTGAGTATATTCTACATAATTTAAGTTACAGAACTGATGAATTCATAACTTGTTGCACTGAAATAGAGAACATTTGTTCCTTCCAGTATGTAAATTATTTTAATAAATTAGGAACTCTGAGTTATCTAACAAATTATTGGACCATGCTCTGTGAAAAGGGGGTTTAATGTATGGGCTTAAAGTGTCGTCCCAGATTAGCCTGTGCAGTATGCACATGCTAATCAGGGTTGACACTTTCTGCTTTATTGTATCTTTTGTTTTAAGGAAGACTGTTCTTGATGTAAATCCAGTATAGCCAGAAAGTGTCGTCCCTGATTTGCCTGTGTGGACTGCACAGGCTAATCTTGGACGACACTTTACGCACATGCATCAAACCCCCTTTTTATAGCGTGAGGCTCAATTATTTTAACCAGCGGCAAAAAAATCGAAATCATTTTACAGTACGACAGATAACATTATCAATCATATTCACTGTTATATTTGAATGTTTGAAACAGTGAATTATTTTTTTCTAATCACTGCCATTTCCCTATAAACCACAAAAGAGCATCAAACAAAATATATTGAGACTGAATTACGACACCAAAAAAAACACTGAATACCTGTACACATTTCATGCACCATAATATTTCCTTATAATGATATCTTTTGAAAACAAATGACAATAGGAATAGGTTGTTAATTATAAAAATATTAACACCATAGCATGCAAACGAGCATTACAGGCTTTTTCCGCTCCATTTTGGGAAAACGCCACACATGAATTTTGGGAATTTCGCGTCGTGAAAACCCCCATTTTGGGAAAAAAAATAATCGCAAAATTGGCTCAATTGGGAAAAATTATTGCATGTACAAAGTGTTTTTTATATTTCAAAGAAGCCGTTAACTGGTAAATAACGACTATTTTGATAACTTATTATTAAAATTTTACAAAATATTATGAACATGTGTAATAAGTGCAGGTTTTTTAATCTGAATTTGGGGAAAGGCCTGACCTTTTTTTAGGTGAAAAAATAGCGCGAAGCGCCGGATTTTGAGGAAAATAAGGAAAGTCTTAAATAATCATTAACATATTTTACAGTTTTTAAAACAAATTCAAGGCAACAAATAATTAAATTATGCAATACTTTCTATTTTCTACACTGGATCAGGTTAACTCATATATTTATTATTTTTTTTTTTGCAATTGGGAATTTTTTTTTTCAATTGGGAAAAAAACAAACAGATTTGCATTGGGAATGGGGCCGAATTTCGGACCCGTGGCATAGGGCGGAAAAAGCATGCATTAAATATCAAAATATCAGAATCAAGAAGATTACACATTTCATTAGACTCCTAAACTCACAAAATAACAAAATAATAAGCATAAACTTGATATGTTAGAAAAAGGAGTAAAAAAAGAATATATAATCAGGTAAAAAACATCAAAAGGATTTTTGTTTCTTTATGAAACAAACAGTCATCACTGTCAAACTCTTACTACATGTAGGTCATATCAGTCTATGAAACCAAAGCCAACATATATCAACAATTCATTCATGTTAAAGAAAATGACATGCCATAAAAAACAGGTGTTATCATCAAGTTCATGAAAATTTGCACCTTGTGTTTACTTCCTTCTAGATATAAATTATTAATATTTTCCCTTTTGAATTACAAATGGACGCACATTGTTTATTCATACAATGTTTAAATCGGAGGAATAATTATTAATTATTTTATAATAACCCTTAGGATAATTACACTGAGCTTTTATTTAAAAAGTTAGAAATAAAATACAGTTACACAGAATAAATCTTGACTCAGAATGTAGTGACCACAATCATTAAAAATATGGAAATGCATTGTGAACAATTACTAATGTAACAAATTACTAATTAACGTAACAAATTTAGAACAAATATACATACATGTAAGGTCAATTGAGAAGACTTTGTTTAAGCAGTTTAAAATTAAAACAATTCAACCAACTCTGTTATGTTTTTAAAGCAAAAGAGAAAAACAAAATCTTTCTGACTGCAAAATATAGGAAAAAGCAAAGTACGGAAAAATGTAAAACAGTAAATCGTTGACAAAGTTGACCAATAATGGGTTTTTATTTGTGGTGGTAAACAAAAGCAAACGGCTGCATTATCTTATTAATAAATTGTAAACAAAAAGACAAAATGGGAGTTTTAGTGTCAATTGTACTTAAAAGTTATAACAACTTTTGAAAAATCATTGATACATGTAAATAAACGTTCAGGAAACAGAAAACATTAAGAAAAAATATCAGTTAAATTGATATTAAATTTTTATCTCTTTATTTCTAAATTTTAAATGCCAGTATTTCCAGGTAAAACTATCGATTGGGAACTTAGGGACTAGATTTGGAATTCTTTTTGCAATTCGGAATATGACCAAATAACAGCTAAACAAATCAGCCAAATAAAGCTTTGTACTGATCAAGTAACCCATCAAGCAATCAAAATCAAATACATGTATATATTTTACTGTTTATAGTTATAATGTATAAAGATGGTTCTTAAATAGTTAATGATGGACAGCTTCATGCATGTTAAAAAAAAATTCATGACTATTTTCAACTGCGATAGGAAAAAAAAGGTTCTTTTATTTTAATCATTATACATTCAGCCTGGGTAATACATACTTGAGAAATAATAAAAACATGTATATTTGTTCAGTATAAAATATTAGATAAACTCATGATAATATAAATAATTGTCATCTGGGATGCAAGTAACTTAAATAAAATAAAAGTTAGCATGTGAAGATAACCAATTTTTAATTTCTTAAACAACAACACAAATCATATGCAAGGCATATTTTGCTTGGGAAAATAGGGATGGTGCAAGTGAAATATGGAGGACTACATGTATGTGACATGCAAAACAAAGTAGTTGGTGTATTAACTACATGTAGCTAGCAAAATCATAACAACCATGCAAAACAGGGATGTGTTCTACCAAATAAAATAAATACAGTGTTATTGTTCTAATCAAGAAAATGTTGAAAAATATTTAAACAAGCAAATTTGTTGAATTGATATCCCCCGCCATGATACTTCTGGACACGATATGGCTCTGGACACAAAAAAAAGCATTTTTTCAAAATACAAAGGACCATAACTCCGTTATTATTCGATGGTGTACAATTCCATTTGGCGTGCATCATCCTTTTATCCATACATGTATATATACTCATACCAAGTTTCAATGAAATCCGCCAAAGCACTTCCAAGATATGGCTCCGGACACAAAAGTGCCAGACGGACGGACAGAAAGACGGACGGATGGACAACGCCAAAACAATATCCCTCCGCCTATGGCGGGGGATAATAAAATATGATAGGTACATACAAAAAAGGTAATTTTGCTATCATTCATATATCTATCCAATAAGCAATGAATTTGACAAATATAATTATAAGACTTGACAAAGAAATATAAGCTAAACCGGATAATCATTAAATTGTATAGCTACATGTACTTATTATTACACAAAACAGGGCTAAGCCTACATTCAAATTTGAGGGAGAAGTTTTTCTACCTCGGCTGAAATAAAGGAGAAGTGAGGCAACTTAAAGTAGAAGTGGTTTCTGTTCAGTTTTTAATTAACTCTTTACTTATTTTATTAATACACCATGCCCATCATCATAATGATTAATAATAAATAACTCAAATTTTGGCAGTTAATTGTATGTTACTATTGTATTTACATGAGTTAAATTAACATAGTATCCGTCAATTTATGGCTCAAAGTTAATTAATCTCAAAAGGAGCAGAAGTCACTTCTCCTTTACATGTATGTCGAGTGAGATCCCCAATTATTTGACTACAGTTTACCAGGAATGTAATCGATTAAGTTTGGCAGAACACATGAAATTGTGAAAGCAAACTGCAGAAAATACACATGAACCACCGTAGATTTGTTTCCTTTTAAACCGATACAGTATTTAAACATGAAAGCATATTTATACCACAAAATCTCTCTTTTCAAGGAAAAAAAACAAAGATAAGCAATTTTAAGGGTAGTGATACAATTCAAAGACATACAAAAAAGGTCAATGGTTAAATTAAATGATTGCTTTGTTTAAAAGAAACTTTTTTCTTTGGCATTACATCCATAAAACTTAAGTGTAATCATTTCTCATTAGTTAGTAAAAGTGCTTACCAGGTAATTATCTGAAAAATCATTTGAAATTTGAAAACAATTACATGTCTCCATATACAGAAAGGAAGCAAATCTGCGGTTACACTCAACTCTTACCTAAACCATAGTCTCACCTGTGATCCGTGGGACTTCCAACAGACGATGGCCTATGCAGGGCTAGTCGGATTTTATCAAAGTCAGGCTCAGACACTCTGCTATGCTCACTAAGTCGGTCTATTGATGTGACCGACTCTTTAGTAGAGTCTTCTAATCCAGAAAAATCAAATTGAAATTGAAATGAATCAGATGAGTATTTCAGTCTGTTCCCGTCACCGCGTTGTTTAGTAAAATCATTACTACTTGCCAAAGCAAAATCAAAAGAATCAAAAGTGGCCAATGGAGCATTATACAAACTTATGTCATCGCCTAAAATGGTTGAGCACATACTTTTTGTACGATCTAATGAGATAGCCAAAGAATCTATCCAGTCTAGACTGTCAGCCGATTTCCAAGACAACCTTTTACGGCCTCTAGGTTGTTTATTTAATTTTTTTAAACTGGACTTCAACAAACTTTGTGAGCTAGAATGATTGTTAAACCTTGAAAATAAATGACCTTGACACTCACCATGGCCACCCACGTCACTACGGGAGACGGAATGTTCTGATACTTGATTTATTTGTTGCGAGCGTCTATCGGTTATACCCATACACAAGTCAGAATACTTGCCAGCTTTTTCTGGTGACGTTTCACTGTCTGTTTTATTCGCATTCCATACGTCATCGACAAGCTCAACCCTTGACTCAAAACTATCTGAGTACGGATCAACCCTATCACAGTTCTTACAGGACAATTCTACAACAATACCGCTATCGGATGCAGATACTTTTCCATCGGGAACATCCATATCCACATGTTTACTGAGCAATGCAGTTCTTGCATCTGCAAAATCATTTTCCCCCCATTCGGTTTCTATGGCTAGACACTCGTCTTTGTTGACAAAATCTTCAAATGTTTTGGTCTCAATATTCTTGTTTGCATCCCGTGTCAATTTTTCCAAGCTTGTCTGCTGACTTTTGTTGAGACAATTGTCAATGTTCGGGCATGGAATGTGGCTGTCCTCGGTGTAAATAGTGTCACTAAGGTCTTTCTGGATTTCTGGCACAACCAAGTGATTTTTAACCGAATCTGCATGCCCATTCTTTTCTCCCTTTTTCTCCTTGGGCCTCTTCTCCTTGCTTTGGGCCCCAGCCTCGTGACCAGCTTTGGAATAGCAGGTGCCCATGTCTACTCTACATCATAGCACTCCTCTGAAATTAAATCGTCATAGAGATGACAAGAATAACCCATTCTCACATTCATTCTGAACATGTCCCTGAGAGATTGATATCCTAATATGGAGTTAGATTGAAGCTTACGTTTCTTGAAAATAGTACTATATGTGAAAGCAATAGAGGCGGCAGTTAATAAACAACCAGGTTATAAGGATTTCACAAAAGATCAACAAACTTACTAAAATTAGCATTACTCATACTGCAGTATTTACAAGGAAATGAGAATTTCCAACTACAAACACTTTGTTGCTTGAAAGAATCCTTTTTTCTCCTGTTGTTTTTATTACCTCACTAGGGAGTACAAAAACACATTTTTGGACAGCTTGTAATTAAAAGAAATAGATAAAGAAACTTACTTTTAAAAAAATCATATCAAAGAAAAAAAATAATTCCTGTGATTAATTTGGAAATCTGTTCGTACAGGTCATTTCTACGGCTCTTTTACATGTTTAATAAACATAAACGGACACAACACACCTGCTCAGATACTACCCGCATTTCCAACCAAGAGACCAATACCTAATTACCTGCAGTGCTGCACAGCCGAAAATGCTAACCTACACTTATTGTCATTTATCAGTCTACGGGCTTGTAATCTATAATCAGGCACTACACTTATTTAACCTGATGAGCCCAGACCTTATTTCCGCAAAATATTGAAAGCAAAATGCAATAAACTTTTGTTATTTCGTTCAAGTGTACCATTCGGAGTGTAATAGCTGAGTGCTCTTCTCCATCAGTTTCATATATATCACATTTTTCAGAAAATGATTTAATCCATTGTCATCCTTCATTGTTATTCTCTCTTCCACACTTCAACTGTCCCATACTTTTGAAGAACAAGATTATGACCTAAAGCACTAAAAAATTTATTCAAAAGAGCTTCATATGCATGTCATTCTTGTTCTTTCACAGTTTTACTTGTTGTCCTCACATGCCACACAGGCTTAAATGACAATAAAATCGTGACTATACAATCAATAAAAAAACAAATATCTAATAAAATCGTGACTATACAATCAATAAAAAAACAAATATCTACTGTTTTATTATCTCATTTAAATCCTATTACTCCCAAAAGTAATAATTTCTATATTTTTTCCAGGTAAAACCAACTTTATATCCAATAAATCAGTTAATTAGTCCCATTTATTGTAGCAAAGCTTAAGTACAAAACTAGCTGTAAACTCATAATACCAATAATTTACTGACATAAGAACTTAATTGATACTGATCTAGATAAGAGTAAAAAGATACTTGATCTTGAGACATATCAAACATCAGATAAAAAATCACGAACTGATATAATTAACAAAAATGCAGAACAAATTGTAACATAAAGTTTACAAAAGAAAATGTCATGTCACTCGACAATTATTAAGCCTTTTCTTCTGACCTTATACATGCATGAATATCTGATTTTTTACAACAAATACATCATTATTAGATGGTCGCTTAGCGACCGTCTAAGATAGTTAGTCTAAAATTCAGGTCGATACGCCTTAGCTACTAGGAGCCCAATACCCGCTTACTATGCGTATCCGCGTGAGAAAACGTTCTATAATTTATGCAAGAGGTTTGAGTTCTCCAATTATATTCATTCACAAATGGAAACATGATATTAATATCGTGTTAAATGAAATAGTTTCAAACGGTGCTTTTATAGAAAAGAATCAATAAACAATGATCGTATTGTACGTGTCGCGGAGGAGATTGTTTATGAATAAAATAGTCCACTTTCTGCAGCGTCTTCATGACATAGTATTTTTGCTCAGTCCATTCATAATATGAGGCTATTAATAGATGCGCCTGTCGATAAACAAAGGAAAGTCCACGGGCGATAACAACGCAATAGGTTATGCTCTCACATACACCTCAATGACGTAGTACAGGTCGTAAATTGAGGCTATTAATAGATTCGGGAAAAAGTTCACGCTTATTTATATTTTCAATTTATAAAACGTTGAATGTAAGTTCAACAATAACTTCAGCGATACGATAGACAAAAACAAAAAAATGTTTCATAATCGCTAAACCAAAATATAACAAACAATTTATAATAATAATACGAATGACCTGTTTCGTAACCTCGTTCATGCTACTACAGCGGGTATTTCTGGAAAACGTTCTTTGGTTCTCAACAGATAGCGGCGATCTTTTGTATTTACGGGTGCTTGCAACGCAATATTAGAAGGTTAGTAGAAGGTTTAGCTTGTTTATATTCACAGTTCTTAATACATAGACTGGTGGTGACTGCAAATTTTCTTTATATTAAGTTCTCATCACCATTTTCATCATACTTTCTTATAATGCTTTCAGAACGTCCAAAAAGCATGTTGTTTTTATTTTGTCTAAGTTATTTCTATGAAATAATAAGGATGATAAAAAGTGCACACAAAACTCGACCTGTGCGCTATGACACACACTGTATAAAGTTGAATGGCGTGTGTTCATTTCAAACTTGCGATTGATTTTGAAAAATGAATTGCGTGTTAAATTATGCAATAGCGAACATCTTCAGTGCCTTCAGCGCTTTGATTAATAAAAAGAAACGTAATACCTTTCTTATTTTCATTCTTGTAATTCCAATAAACACACCATGCAATGGGGGATAATATCAGTATGTTTTTTTTCGAGAACACTATCAATCTGTTCTCAAAAATTCAAAAAACAAAAGATTTGTTTTCAACTGCACACATTCTTAAACACAAATGCAAGAATGCAATTACATTGTAAGCTCCATGAAGGACAAAAATGCTTTCATCTTCAAGACCAGAAGAAACTATATATGTTAACAAATGGCTTTTGTTTACAAAATGTGCTAAAATATGCAAGTGAATACATCTCAGTTTCATTTCCATCCATGCAAGAAACAATAAAACAGCTGTACAGAAGTTATAGCCCAAATCAATACTCCTATGTACCCATTATGGGGCAGCCTATTCCAACAATAGGCCACTTGTTTACTCTGACAGATTGAATCAACACAAATTGAACATCACCTGAGTTAATATCCAACCAGAGAATTTTATTTGATTAATACTGGATAATAAAAGACCAATATCCCTTGATAGAAAATGCTTAGAACTTTTCGTATGGAAAGTTTCCAAAATTTATAAATACTGAACTGAACATGCTCAACAAAGATTTAGATCTAGATAAAATGTATTGATACCAAGTTTCTGGCTTAACATAATTTTTCTATCAAAACCTTAAAGTCAATTAAGGAAGTTTCACAGGTTTGAAAAAGAGTGGCTCTCCATCTTTATTTTATATGTTGAACATTTTATCATAAAAAGCAATTTTGGGCGAGTTTTGCTGAAGCGGAAGTTTAACCTACATCATTTTGTGACATGAAGGCATTTCAAAATGTGTATTTAAGTTGCTGTGATATTATTCTGATCTGGACATTTTCAGTTAATGTTTTGTGTACAATAAACCAACTGCGTTACCATAATCTGGGTAAAATCTTAACCCATGTTTACAACAAGATGCGTTTGTGAAACACAATGTCCCCCTATATGATGTTTGACCTTGAAGGATGACCTTGACCTTGACCCTTCACCACTCAAAATGTGCAGCTCCATGAGATACACATGCATTTCAAATATAAAATTGCTAGCTTCAATATTGCAGAAGTGACATTACATGAGCAATTTTGACCCATATATTTGACCTTGAAGGATGACCTCCACCTTGACCCTTCACCACCCAAAACGGCAGCTCCATGAGATACACATGCTTGCCAAATATCAAGTTGCTACCTTAAATATTGCAAAAGTATTCATAAAATTTGCGATTTGGGCCACATATATTTGACCTCTGACCTTGAAGGATGACCTTGACCTTTCACCACTCAAAATGTGCAGCTCCATGAGATACACATGCTTGCCCAATATCAAGTTGCTATCTTCAAGATTGCAAAAGTATTCATAAAATAAGTGATTCGGGCCACATATATTTGACCTCTGACCTTGAAGGATGACCTTGACCTTGACCTTACACCACTCAAAATGTGCATCTCCATGAGATACACATGCATGCCAAATATCAAGTTGCTATCTTCAATATTGCAAAAGTATTTATAAAATGAGCGATTTTGGCCACATATATTTGACCTCTGACCTTGAAGGATGACCTTGACCTTTCACCACTCAAAATGTGCAGCTCCATGAGATACACATGCATGCCAAATATCAAGTTGCTATATTCAATATAGCAAAAGTTATTGCAAAATGTTAAAGTTGGCGCAAACCAACCAACAGACAAACCAACAGACAGGGCAAAAACAATATGTCCCCCACTACTATAGTGGGGGACATAAAAAATCTTAGATTTAAGCTAGAGTTATAGAAGCCAGACCTTACCAAAAACACACATCGCGGTACACCTCCCTCTTTCCTCTGACAAATAAAACCCCAACCCCATCACACTGAAGAAGCAGACTAGTATAAGCCTGTCAATATTATCATTTGACCTTCATTTTGAGAAAACTGTGCAGTTGCAAAGGCTAATCAGCGACCACACTTTCCACTATCAGTTTTTGTGTTTAAAAGAAGTATCTTCTAACTGAATTTCAAGTTTAGGCAGAAAGTGTCTTCCCTAATTAGCTTAATCTGTGACAACACTTTAAACACATGCATTAAGCCACATTTTCCCAGAACAAGGCTTATTTAGAATTTGGTTATGAATATATGAGGTTATTAGAAAGGCACAATATTTCATTTAAAGGGGCCTTTTCACAGATTTTGGCATTTTTTAATTCATTCATTAAATGCTTTATATTGATAAATGTAAACATTGAATCGTAAAGGCTTCAGTAAAAAATCAAGAATAAAATTAAAAAAAGGAAAAGAACATTGCCCGGAGCAGGTTTCGAACCAGTGACCCCTGGAGTCCTGCCAGAGTCCTGAAGTAAAAACGCTTTAGCCTACTGAGCTATTCCGCCGAGTACACATACATGTACTTGGCGACAAGTTGGCGTATTTTATACCTTATATAAGCAATCTTCGTAGTTTCACAAAATTTAACGACAAAAACAGAACTATCCAAATTATTCAATCGTTTCGCGTTGCAACGCTTTATAATTTTTAGGTTTTAAAATCGTCAAAAGATGCATATAATGGCTATATTAGACCATGGTAAATGTTCAGTATTACTGTTTCCTCACAAATATCATAACTAAAACGAAAATTTGCGAATCTGAAACAACTTTTTTCAATTTTGTCAATTTACCAAAGCGTGAAAAGATCCCTTTAAGAAGCCAGCCTAAAACCCCTTCCAAGCCATCTGAAAAAATGTCCACAGTATTGATTAATAAATGATATACATGATATTGACAAACTCAAAAATGCTTCCAGTTTGCTTTGTACCAGAACAGACACAGGTGCCAATCAATAAAAGAGTTCTTGGACATTAAATACACATTACAATCATGGACATTGACATTTATTTGAATGGAAATCAGATGCCTAGATGTTACTTGAAATTTCAACAGAGAACAGCAATTATAACCTTATACCCATAAATATACTGAAATAGATTTTTGTGAAATTGATGCAAACAAACATAACTAAAAAGAGGATGACAAAATTAGCAACAGACAAAATTGTGGTTATAATTTCGTTTTTCCAGAAGATATTATTGAAACATATACATGTAAGAATAATGATGCAGTCAGTGCTGTCATAGTGCTTGCAATTTCTTATTGTAATAATGTTTCTTGACATTTAATACTGTTAAAATAAATCATTTTGCATTCAGTAAAAACAACAAAGACAAAAATGATAAACATGCAAATGTTTCACAGTGCTTTATATACCACGTCAAACTTTAAACACCATTCATAATTTTTAACATATTGCACAGTTTCTGGTCACAACACTATACAATCATAGGAAACAGCTCAATCATTTTCAGCAAAGTACGAATGTCAGCCCAATTTACATTTGCCTTCATTCTTATGTTAACCCTTTCAGTGCGGGAACCGAATTTTGAAGGCCTTTGCAAACAGTTTGGATCCTGATGAGACGCCACAGAACGTGGCGTCTCATCAGGATCCAAACTGTTTGCTATTCTGATAGTATTCTTTGAAAAAAATCAAAGAAAATGCTAATTTTAGAAATTCAGCAGACGACATTTTAGCAGAAGACAAATTACCCAGCATGCAAAGGGTTAAATCAATTCCTTCCTTGTAGGGCACTGCTGTTGAACTTATTGCTATCATACAACAAACATTTTACAAGTGCAATTAAAAGCAAATGAATTCCTGCCAAGACCACACCTTACATTCTACAAAACATTATAAGGAAATGAATTCTGAGTATTCAATGGGCTCACTTAATGACACAATATACAGACTCCCAATTGTTTTTTACTGCTGAGATAACTTCAATTCAAGTTGTCCTTATTTCTCTCAATAGAAATTAGAAAATGCTCTATTAAAGGGACCGTCAACCACAAATGACAAAAAAACAAAGTTCTAATATACTGTATTCTTTTACAAATATTATTATTAGTTTATATTGATCAAAATATAACGACTGGTATATGACATTACTTGAAAAAGTTCATATTTTAAGTATGTTCGGTAATAAAATTTTGCAATGTGAAATCATAAGTACATAAGCGAAAATAGGGGACATAACGATATACACAATATAAATAACGCAAGTAGATTGATCATTTTATATATAAATTATATACAATTCACTACTCATGCACAATTTGTATTCCTCCAGGGTTTACCACGTGATGATGATGATCAATCTACTTGCGTTATTTATAGTTAACTGGTAGTTACCTGGTACACATACCCAGTAAAATTTATTACCAAATATACTAAAAATATGAAAACATAACTTTTTTCAAGTAATGTAATATAAAAGTAGTGATATTTTAATCAATATAAACTAATTATTGTAAAAAAATACCGTATTTAAGACGTTTCTTTTTACGTCATTCGTGGTTGACAGTCCCTTTAAACTATGGGAGTATCTTCCTTAATGAATATGTAGATTAAAATGAAGTTCTTCATGCATGTTAAAATGCCAATAGCATTTACATTTTTATGTATTATTATATTATAATTTTGTTTTGCTGCGTATCAAACAAATTCTTTCACTAATTTTCATTCAATCTTTGCTAAGCAATGTTTAATATATTTAAAACTTTAATTACATGTATATTACAATAATAAAATTAAGAATTATAACACGGACTGTGTTTGACAATTTAATCGGATTTTGTTTTACAATAAACAAGGTGAATACTGTAACATTACAGAGAACATTAAGAAATACAAAATAAAAATAAGTTTAAAGTTTATAATTATTATTTAATTCACCCATAGATTTTGAGATAAATAAAAAAAATATATTTTTCAAATTGATTATCCTTCATTATGATTCATTATGATTAAGTAAACAAGAGCATCGCATAACGAGTGCCAACGCTCGGCTGCAGGTGCTTTTTTTAATAAATGAAAGCTTGTCAGATTATTTTTTTTTTAAAGGTCACAGTGACCTTGACCTTTGACCTAGTGACCTAGTGGCGTGTAGAACTCATCAAGGTGCATCTACATATGAAGTTTCAAGTTGTTGGTGGAAGCACTTTGATTTTAGAGCAAAATGTCAAAGTTTTAGCACGACGCCAGCAGACGGCTGACGGCGGACGACGAGCTGCCTATGACAATACCTCAGGTTTTCTCCGAAAACAGCCGAGCTAAAAACTGACATATGGTGCAAACAATTCTTAAATTGCATACTTCATATTTACCAAAGAAAACATTTTGTGGAAGTATCAATGTGACCTTCTGAACTTCAATTACATCTACATGTACATGTATATACGATTCTAAGACAGTTATCTTTTTTTCAAGAAGCCATAATTTACCACACTCTTAAATTTCTAAGTCTCGTACATACAAAAGCATATAAAAGCATGCAGCTTTCATACTATTACACAAAAGTGCAACATACCTATGAAATCTTCTATAATGAACCATCACAATTTCAACAGAACATCGCCATCAGTCTGCAAGAAGATAACACAAAATGTTCATTTTTTGATACAACAATAATTATTTTCTTCAAATGGAATATAAGATTTTTAAAGAAATTAATTTATCCAAAGTTTAACTTGGATAGCTCATTACCAATGTATTTTATAAATATTATTATAAGTTTTTTACATTCTTTCCTCAATTTCTAAAGGATAGAACATGTTAATAAACACATACACATATAAATTATTGAACTTTCCAGCGCAAAGCCACTAAAAGACACCCTCGAGTCAGTGTAAGACCAAAAACTCACATTTATCTCAAATTCCATGTCACAACTTTGCTATAAAACATCACCTTTGGCATAAAAACATCACAAGGATCAACAGAGATCAACATCAATATTTGTAGCACAGGCTGAGGTTTTCCAGGAAAACTCATGACAATGTGTTCCACATCTGTCATTCAGAGAAGTGAGTCATTTCCCAGGTACATGTCAGATAACAACATAACTACCGGTACTACTTCATCACCCTGCTCCAACGCAATGGGGCACAAGGGCTTACCAGCCATAGCTGGGTGTAGCAGAATTTTCTCAAACAAAAGAAAAGATTGCCTAACCAGGCAGACTAACCTTAACCCATTTATGCCTAGTGTCTAGAAAAAAGGCCTTGGCAAACAGCATAGACCCAGATGAGACACTGCATGATGAGGCGTCTCATCAGGGTCTGCGCTGTTTGCTTACAGGAATTTCTGTAAGAAATATTCTAAATATAGAAAAAAATATACTAGACATCCGTAATTTTGGAAATAAATTGATCCAATTTAGAAGGATGGGAGAGTCCATTATGCATAAATGGGTTAAGGTTGTATGCTGTTGCTGCTCAACAGTGTCTTAGGGTTTTAAATCATAAAGCCTTTAAAACTTGAATCTTTGTAAAAAAGGTCTTTAATTTTATTTGATTTTCTAAGGGACTAAATGCATGTCACTAAAGCTTTCATTGAACAGAATCAAATTTCATAAAAGACAATAATCTAAAAAAATGCAAACAATGTACTTTTGGGAAAGTTTTTAATTTGAGCAAGATAAAAACTGGCAAGCACTAGGAACAAAATAAATGTTACATTTTGAAAAATAGTTATAAATCAATGTTTGATAAAAATAAATGACAAGAAACCGTCGGAGACGGGTGATGCTCCCAAAAGTTTTTTTTTGTCACAATATTGCACTATATATTCAGATAAAAGGAAACGTCTAGTAGTTGGGGGGACAAGAATTGCACTATATGTACAGTTTATAGAAAATTTCAAAGGGCTATAACTCTGTGAAAAATCATCCGACCATAACCGGCTGATAATATGCACATCTCCTGTTGGTAGTGAAGCTTCCCAAAAAGTTTCATTGAATTCCGGTCATTAGTTGCTGAGAAATAGCCCGGACAAGAATTGTGCACGGACGGACGGACACACGCACGGACAGACGAAGCGGCGACTATATGCTCCCCCCCAAAAAAAATTTGGGGGAGCATAAAAATGAATGCATCATTTTAAAGCAGAAGTAGTTTTTAAGGCATTTGTGTGTTGTTGCAAAAAATGTGCTTAAACATCCTCCTTTGAGCAGCTGGCCTTATCAGCCTTATCTCTAAGTAGAGTGCATCACCAGTACTTTCTCTTTGAAAGATCAGAGATAAGCAAAACGAGAGCATATCTTGTAAACCCATCAGAAACTGAAACCAGGAGTAATCAGTTCACCACACCAGTTAACAAAATGTACAACCCTTAGAGCTAAAGGGCGCACTCATGTTAAAGCTAAAATATCAATAGAATCTGTGGTTACATAGTCAGCTACATCAAGGATTTCAATTGAAGCAGATTCCCACTTTTTGAATGATGCAAGCATTTTTACAATTTTCTTGCTTTGGATTTCTGCATATTATTTGCTATGGAATATTTTGATGCAAATAAAAAAAGAATCAGAAGGAAAATAATCATTTACTTTAGTATTTGGACCATAAATACCTTCGACATCTCAACATTTTCAGCAAAAGGTCATTTGACTCTTTGTTTTAACCCTTTGCATGCTGGGAAATTTGTCGTCTGCTAAAATGTTGTCTGCTGAATTTCTAAAATTAGCATTTTCTTCGATTTTTTTCAAAGAATACTATCAGAATAGCATACAGTTTGGATCCTGATGAGACGCCACGTTCTGTGGCGTCTCATCTGGATCCAAACTGTTTGCAAAGGCCTTCAAAATTCGGTTCCAGCGCTTAAAGGGTTAACACTCTTTTGAAGTCCCTGTTCATATATCTCAGCATTGTTTTCCTTCTTTACAAAGTACCAGAAAACGGCACTTTGCCAATTATGAAAAAACCTTAAAATTTCCCAATTGCTGTAAAAAGCATAAGTAAATATAATATTGGCACTTGCCAACATTTAGTTATCATTTTTAAAGAATTTGGGAGCAAAAAAATCAAATACACCAATTTCTCAATATGAGGACTTCAAAACCTATTGCCCCAATTTCAGGGTTTTTCGCGCAAACTCTTCCCAATGGGCTGGCACTGGTACTTTTCCCATGATGAGGCATAAAAACAACATGCTGTATCTAGTTTTGTTTTGGAATAAAACTGTTGAAGAAGTTTTGATAATTTTACATCACTGAACACATATAACAAATTTTACATCCGTATACTTCAACACTTGAGAGTGTGTACATGCATAACTTACTTTTTCATTCACCAAATAAGCCAATGGCTACAAATTTTTACCTATTTGGCTAAAGAAAATTATACTTAGCTACAACTTGTTCATCATTAAAACTTATAAAACAGCACAAATAAGAAGAAATTTGCCATAGCCCAAATTAGAAGAAATTTGCCAAAGAAAGAGGAATTTGACTAAAGAAGTTGTTGAGCCCCGACATGTAATATCATACATACATCTTTTATATGTGAACACTTACATGTAGCTGTTGCTGCACATTAACTAGATTTAAACTAATTATCCAAGTAATTAACCTTAAAACAGATAACCACTATGGATCACAGGTGTCTTAGTTATACAGCACTGCCAGTATGATGCACTCTGACCATCACTGCAAGACAGCCAGTTGTGTTGCAACAGGAGTTTGTAGATGTGGTCTTGCACTTGCAAGTCAGTTTATTCACAACTACATGTAAGAGACAGTTGTGTGGCACTGATATTCAGTTCTGACACAGTTGTTTTCAAATGAGGGTCAGTTGTCTAACATTTAAAGCGAGATGTCCCCTCCAAAGATCAATATTTATGTAAATGTGCATAGTAAAGAGTATCAGAGTAGATTCTCTATAAGAACATGCATGATTAGTCCAAGTGTCTTCCATTAAGAAATATGACTGAATTCCAAATTAAATAAAGTTCAAATTCGCCTTAAGGCACTCATCTGGGACCCCAAGTAACTTAACTGTGTTGAGAGGTCTGGTTCACTAGGTTTTACAACAAAACTGTATAAACACCTGGAGGCAACCATTTTTTAACAGACCACAGTCAGGTTTCACTCAGTCCAGATAAAACAACACTATTTTTAGCATAGGTGCGTTTACGCACCTATGCTTATGGTATATACCACATTTCGAAAATCCACATCGATCGGTTGCCCTTTATGAAGCCTTACCTGATTAAAAATCAGACGAAATATCTATTTAATTTAGTATATGGTCATTCTTACAATTTTTTTTGGGAAAAGTTTTTCTAACGTTTTCTTCCAAGAATATTGCTGACACCGTTTTTAGTGAATTTTTCTAAGACCGTTTTATGTTAAAAAATCTTCTTATAACCTAAAACAAATTTCGTTCGTAAAACAATTCTATCTGCACTATAAATCTCAATCTCCTACGCAGTGGCCTCCCTTATACTAGAAGTTACTGACCGGGCGAAGCAAGGGAAGTAACTTCTGTGAGGAGTTTCTATAAAAATCTGCATTCAGACATATGTATTCAGAACTCAATCTGATGTGCACGTCTGCATCTAACGCTTACCACAAGTTTTACGACAAATTCTTGACGCAGACGAATAGGGTAGCGTCTTTTTTCATTGTGAAAAGAATAATTCGATACAGATCTGTCCGTGCTTAAATTTTGAAAGGCTTGGGTAATTATTTTTCATAAGCGTTTCAAACACTGATGAAAATGGAAAGATTATCTATTTAAATAGTCGGTAATTGTTTGAAATTATTGATTTGAGAAATTCGCGGATGGCGATATCGAACTAGATTATACCACGTGACGCCATTCTTCCCTGTATCTTGCACCTATGCTTTTAACGCCATCGGCGCTCTCGTTAGGATAATGTTTACCAGTTTTCTCAAGGCATCAGATGCAGATGTATTAAACTGAGTTTAGGGAAAGAAATGAGCTGAGGCATTAAATATTATAGCAGTGCTCCAGCTAGTCCTAAATGGAAGGGCGCACTGCCCTGCCCTTCCGAAGCGCCACCCTGCCCTTCCTGCATTTTCAAGGACCCGCCCTGCCCTTTTATTTATATTTAAAAAGGATAATTTATAAATCTCTTATTACATTGTAGTAATTAATTTATTCCTCATTGTACACATTTTATTTGCAAGGTTTAATAATAATGGGAATAATATATTCTAACAATTATTAATAACATAAAAATTAATATGCAACAGGGAGCATTCCAGATTCGCCAGCGCGCTTGTAAGTGCCCTTAAGACAAAATAGCCCACCTCTGCCCTTTTCAAATCCTAGCTGGAGCACTGATAATATATAAGTTCCCTAAATGAGTACACTGAAAAAAATATGCTCTCTGAATAAATAAACACTATGACAAAATATCCTTTGTAACTTTTTTATTAGAAATTACCAGATACAAAAGTGTTTTTAATGTTTTTTAGATACATGTATATTGATCAATTTAAGTTTCATCAAATAAACATAATGTCGTAAAACATGCTGAAAAATTGTTTTGCAAGCATTTTTAACCACTGAATGTTGGTTTTCACAACTGTGACCTACACATGTACATTGATTTGTGTGTTTTGTCTGTCACATGGCTGTTAACTGCATTTTTTCCGGACGATATATTACTAGTTGTGTTTTTTAAAACACAAAAAAGTCAAGTTAAAAACACAAACCAGGGACATGAGGGATGTCTGTTTTTAGTCATTGGCCAAATTTATTTCCACATTTATCTAATTCAGCAAACCACACTCATTCCCATTTATTCTTTCGATCCTTTACTGGAACCTTTGAGCTTGAACTTGGATCAAGAAACTTCTTTTTGTGTTCTACTTGGAAAAGTTACAATTTTTGATGTTAGCGCTTGTTTGCGGAAAATGATTTGATAAACGATCATCTGCCTTTATTTTACTGACTGATTACAATGCAAAGAAAGATAAATCTTTTGGGCACTTGCTTTTGTTAATATACCGAAAATGCCGCGAAACAAATTTGGCAATATCAATTAAAAAGTGTCTATTCATATTTCAATGTTGTTGTTTTTTCTTGATAAACGTTTCTTTTTGCTTTATAACAAGATACAAGAATCTTCATTTTACGTCGGATATGTTTATTTACCTCATGAGCTATTTCCCGACCGACGTAGCATTACGTAGGTAGGCTGCCATTGGTTTCCGCTGCCATTCAGGTAAATTAAATGTGTTTTTGAAGTTTATTCATTGCTTTCCTTAATTTGTTATGAACGACTTCTGTTTACTGATGCACACAAAATCTGTGAAAAGAACTGCCATTGTGTTTATGAAGGGGTGCATATGGACTCCCAGAGCTGCCACAGAGTACATTTACATGGACTAGTATCTTTAGAATAAGCCTTTCCCCATAAATATGGAAGCAAACATAATCAAATTACTTTGAAATGTATACTTATCAGGGGCGTCGAAAGCAAATTGACATTGGGGCGGCGGAGGAGTTGGGTATGGGAGGGCGTATCCCGCTCCCGTTGGTGGGAGTCTGGAGCCTCCCCCGGATTTTTTTTCAAATTTTAGCATCAAATGGCGCAAGCTAGTGCGTTTTTATGCCTGATACCTGACCTTATACACGTCTATTGCAGGCATATTCTGAATGACAAAAGTTGTGACAGACAGACAATCGATGGAGAAGTGATCTCTATATGTCGCAGTTTGTACTTTGTAGCAGGCGACACAACGATAGGGACCATGTGGGTTAAAATAACGTTCTTCTGAATTTTTTTCCCGCAATTCCGTTTTGGAAATTTGAAATTCGTTGGTTTGGAGTAGACATATTGAAATAAGATTTTTAGAAATATCGATTTACTTTGAGTTATTTCAATTAATTCAGGTATCTTGAGGTATCTTTAATTTTGTGATAATTAAGGACTATTGGATACCGGCACATTTGTTTCATGTCATACTTTCCTTTATATTAATAAAAAGAAGCAAAGGCTTAGATCATACCAACAATTTAAGATTCCCAGGTTTAATTACTCATGAATAAAGGGATTATCGTTATAAAAGAGATCAATAAATTAACAACATAATTGACACGTACACTACCGCGGGCGGGTGATGGCAAACAACAATACACGTGTCATAACCACGAAAGCGTGATTACCTTGCTTTGTGGTAAACATATTTTCAAATATACGGGTATTGATATGGAAACAAAAATAAAAAAGGTCTTTTCCGAAATTTCCTTTTTGCCGAAAATATTTGGGCGGCAGCTGCCGCCCCTGCCGCCCCACCTCCGACGCCTCTGCTTATAAGCAAAAATGTACAATTGAAAAATGACCTTCCCACAATTTGTAATGAATCACTGAATGGAATCTGAAATCTGGAAAATTATAACAGCATTTCTTCACACCCCACCACCAGTAACATAGTTTCTGGTTATAGCTAAAACCATATTGCAGCAAGCTTTAACACTTCACAAGTGTTATAAATTACTTACCAGCTCATTTTTCAAAGAAAAATCTTTGATTAACCAATGGAGTAAGTAAAATTAACACAATAACACAATAAACTATCGATTGCCAAAATCATTAGGTAAGCTTGATTAACTTTTCAATCTGTGCTCGATTAGCGGCTAAGTACCAGTAATAATATTAAAGGCAGACTACACAACACTTAACATAATGTTGGACTATTGTAACACGGCTACAGGACGTCTCAACAAAGCGAAAATCATCTCTTTCCCAAAAAGCCATATTATTAAAGTTCTTACTGAACATTTCCAAAGCATATTAACAATAATTCGTGTTATATTTTCAAGTTGCGTTGCTCAACTTGTTTTGTTCAAATCTATAAATTGTATCAATGGTGTGTGTAATTAAATGCTAAACTATGTATTGTTCGTAATAACAGGGACCTATACAAACAAATGTGTTTGTATAGGTCCCTGGTAATAAATATGTTTAAACTACGTAGAAAAGTACTAATACAATATGTTAAAAATTTTCAAAAAAGGTGACGTGAACGATGATTTTTTAAAATAACTATTTAACAACAATCATTAATGTATATTGGATTTGAAAAATATACATGGTGTCTATGATATGTGTAATACCAAGTGGTTATAATAGCAGAATGTAATATTTAAATTGTGTGAAGTATGCGAACATTGATATTTGCGTTCACCTAGGTCTATATACGTAAATCGTATAGATAGATTTTGCTGATGCGGGAATAATATAAGTTTATGCGCAAAAAGCAAAAAAGACACAAAAAAATGCATAAAATGTATATGTCACAACTTGTAAAAAGCTCTTACCGGTAATCGCCGTATGGTGGTCGCAAACCAGTTGGTGCGAAGAATGTAGAAAAAGCAAAACAATTTGTTTCAAAGTAAATTGTTTGATATTGTTTATTTTTATTACATTGAATTAATATTCAATATTTGGACGGACCGAGTTTATGCGAGCATTTCATAGTAACTCTAAACGTATCTTTCACGGAGAACCTGCATGATGTTGAAACTATGTATATATAAGATCTGTGAAAACATTGTTAAATTATAAGTACCAAAATAAAGTATTTTTTAAATATTCTGTGAGGTCTTAATTCTTGAGAGACAATATGAGTCGCGCTCTGAAAACACAGAGCAAAATGGACGTGCTTGAATTGTCGTCTCAGATTAGCACGTGCAGCACGTGCAGTCCGCACAGGCTAATAAGCGACGACACTTTACGCCTAAACTGGATTTCCGTCATAAAGCGTCCTCCTTTAAACGAAAATCAACAACAATTACCACTGGAACACTTTGCGCACATGCATTTAACCCCCTTTTCACATATCTCGACTAAAATGTTAACTGCCGACGTCCCACAACGTGATCAACTTGATGACGCGAACGCTCGCGCTCTTTCGTGGACTTAATGTCATGTTTGTATAAAAGCATCACTCTGTGAAAAGGGGGTTTATTGCATTAGCTTTTAGTGTCGTCCTAGATTAGTTTTTTGTAGTCCGCACAGGCTAATCAGTGATGACACTTTTCGCTTGTATTGTAGTTTTTGTTTAAATGAAGACTCTTCTTTAGATTAAAGAATACTCGTCTTGACAGGCTAACCTCGGATGACACTTTACGCACATACATTAAGCCCCTTTGTATCAGAGCGTGGCTTATATTGAATGTGAAATAATGCAAATAAAAGGGAAAATGCAATAGTTATATAATGTACATTTTATTTAAGAGCGTTGTTCACAATACTGAGATATATTTGCACTAGTGCAAAGTTGGCATGCTCGTTTTATGGTATGTCAGCATCCATATCGTCACCTTTGTGTATGCAGTGCTGTTAAATAATATGCAATTATTAAGTAAGAAAAAATTCACATCACAGTTAGTCTTGGTTTGATGACAATTCTTTGGCTATTTTACGTGTTTTATTTTTTGTTGTTTCGCCGCTATTAAGGAGTTTTTTGTTTCTTGTTTTCGGGCCTAAAAAGTGTGGATTGAAACAATGCAATTTCATACCAATATCGAATAACATTCAAAGAACACCATTGCGTTGTTGTTAATCAGCATCGTTATTGCGCAATATCACACTTAGTTACCTATGGCATATTGCTTTTAATAGACAGACAGACAAGACAAGACAAGACAAGACAAGACAAGACAGACAGGACATACAGTTTATTTTGACTTGTACAATATTCACCGTCAACAACGGTAGGAACAAAGTTTTATACATATTTACAAATAAGTTACTTAGCTCACAAAGTGGCGTGAGCACAAATTAAATATAACCTCAACAAAAACAGAAGAAAAAAAGAAAAAAGAATAAAGAGGATGAAATGAACTTCATAACACAATTCACGTTCAATACATAGCTGTACAATTAAATCGACAGTTTAAAAAATGCAACAGCATTTTTTCTGCAATACTTTCAATCTTTATTCCAAATACTTTATTTCCGTTTCCTTATGGTAATTGCGATGTTTTACACATGAATATGTAACAATGTAGTTTCTTTTGTTTTCTCATATGGCCATATATAACAGGTTCATTTCCATCAGCAATCTATTACTTTCATACAAACCAAATGTAAAATGTTTCTTTAAACGGTTTTAGATTGTTTTTACACAGTATCATTTTATGAAAGTTCAGATACAACACACCAATTAATCGGTATTGCACTTTTGACATTAAACATAACGTTTATGTACAGTTTCATCTATACATCGATTTCTGTTTGTGTTCTAGATATTGACGAAAAAGTAGAACTCCCCTCCGTTAGTGTCATAGATATTGACGACTGGGGCGTTTTCTTCCTCTCCGATGTTTGGGCACATAATTTCATTTTGTATAAGTTATACACACGCTTGCTGCAAACAAACGAAATGAATATTAAAACGCCTTGCCCATTAGATAAAATGATGAACAAATAAACAAAAACTGAAATCTCCGTATACGTGTAGATGAAGCCAAAAATCCAAGAAAGGCCGGTCAACGTGGAAAGCTTTGCAAATATTGTCAAATAATTGCGTTTTGATTCGGCCGAACTTTGAACAGCGGGGTTCCTTTTAATCTTGAAAATTACTATGCAAAACATGGCAAGATTCGATAGAATTATAAGAAGAACGGGGAGAGAAAAGGTATATCCCACCATTTCCAGCATAGAAATGTAACAATTGCCATCTCCATAACCTACATCGGCATTGTTTGTATTGACGACGGTCACAGTAATGTTGATTGCTACAAACAGCAGAGATCCGACAAATGCGTATACAGTGTATACACATGTTTTCCAAACGTAGCTTTGTTTGAATGGAATAGCTTGCATGTTGGTGAACGCACGGAACATGTGCCAGCAACAGACATTCATCCAGAAGATTACGAGAAGCCAGAAGAAATGCACGAGCGCCCCGATGAACTCACATGCCCAAGAAGGAACATTAGCATGTTGTTCTTTGCCAAACTGGAATAAAACCTGCGCGATTATCAGACTGATCGTTAGACCCATGTTGTTAATTCCTGGCTGTGTGCGTAGTTCATTGAACAAGAAATAGGTTAACAAGGTAATCAACAGACACGTAACTGAGATGATCATGCATGCAAGACTCAGTATGCCTGTCGCAGTCACGGGTTTGCGATCTGTTGAACGATCAGTTTGTCTAGTCTTACTACCGTTAAAATATGTTTTATAAATTTCCCAACATACTTCAAACGTTTCGTTGGTTATCATGTGTTTTCCGTAATTAACGTATTTACGATCAATCATTGCGCCGTTTTTGAGTCTAAATGCGTTATTTTCAATGGGATTTATTTCAGTTAAATTTAAAACTACGAGTGGGCATTTGAATCTCGCAGTGAGAACAGTACTGGTGGTCGTGGCTTTGACTAATGGAGAATTAAATAAAGGTAAAGCTTCACTCAAGAGTATGCCAGAAACTGGATCGAACATCTTGATTTCGAATTCATTTGAGTCGTCTGATATGTAGAAATCTACGAATTCAAAATTGAATGTAACATTAAAACGGGATGATGTTGATGCTATAGCCATGCTTGTTTCGTCAAACTCAAGGGCCTTGTCCAATAAGGTAACGCTGTTCTTTGGGTTTGAATTTTTTTTCTGTAAATTCATTTCTATCCTCACAAGAAAATATTCGATTGTTTCTGGAGATGCCGCTACCGTAGATGTCCTTTCATTGCCCTTAATAGTTGGTACTGAACCAGGCATACGATTTGGTTGAGGAGCAGTGCTGGGTAGAGGTGTATACATTGTTGGTAGCAATGTTGATACATCAATCGGAATTCTGGGTACATCAGGTTGACATGTAGATACATCAGACGGAAATGAAGATAGAGCTGGTGTAAATGTAGCAACATCAGGTGGAAATGTGGTTTCATCAGGTGTTAATGTTGGGGCATCAGGTTGAACTGTAGGTAAATCAGGTGGAAATGTGGTTTTATCAAGTGAAAATATGGGAAGATCAGGTGGAAATGTGGATACATCAGGTGAAAATGTAGGAACATCAGGTGGAAATGGGGGTACATCAAATGGCAATTTAGGTACATCATTTGGAAATGTGGGTACATCAGCTGGAAATGTGGGTGGATTAGATAGAAATTTCAATACATCCGGTTGAAATGTGGGAACATCAGATGGGAATGTGGGTACATCAAGTGGGAATGTAGGAACATCAGGTGGAAATGGGGGTACATCAAATGGCAATTTAGGTACATCATTTGGAAATGTGGGCACATCAGCTGGAAATGTGGGTACATTAGATGGAAATTTCAATACATCAGTTTGAAATGTGGGAACATCAGATCGGAATGTGGGTACATCAGGTGGGAATGTAAGTGTATCAGGTGGAAATGTATGTGCAATTGATAATACAGATGGAGCGAGAATGTTCTCATTTAAATTGTAGAGTATTTTAAAACTGTATACAGCGTCATACAGTTCCCAAATCTGTAACATTTCTGTAACCTTGCTTTCTAGCAAAACCACAAATTCTCCAAGAAGGCTAATACCAAATGGTGTTTGGGGTGTGAATTTTAGATATAATTTAAATGACACCCCATCAAGCGTGTCCACTGCGTTCACACATTCGCTGCCATTGAATCGCTTTGGAAAGCGACAGAATATGTCTCGGCAGGTTTCCTGAAATACAAATATGGGAAAACATTAACCAATTGCATGCTGGGAAATTTGTCGTCTGCTAAAATGTAGTCTGCTGAATTTCTAAAATTAGAATTTTCCTTGATTTTTTTCAAAGAATACTATCAGAATAGCAAACAGTTTGGATCCTGATGAGACGCCACGTTTTGTGGCGTCTCATCTGGATCCAAACTCTTTGCAAAGGCCTTCAAAATTCGGTTCCAGCACTGAAAGAGTTTATAGGAGCTCAACGCATACCTTGTAACACGGACTTAAAATCTGATACAACTACAAATTAATTCTAACAAGGAAGTGGTCAAACAAAATAATGCTCGTTTTAGAAATATATTTCACGTGAATATGTATTATATAAACAAGAAAATTGCATGTTATGTCCTATAAGTAACATAATATACCTTTAACATAAAACGGATGCCCAAACAAGCTAGGTAATTAATATCAATCATATTCCATTAGGAAAACTTTTAATACCTCACTGTTCGTGAAACCACGGTGTAAGTTGTATAGGACCAATGAGATTTAAAACGACTAAGCAATTCTAAGTACTGTCTATCGGTACTTTGTTTATGCGTTTACACTAAAATTCGCCCCCTTGGTGCAAAAAGGTACCATGTGACATTGAAATTAGAAGGCACCTGGTACCTTTTTGCACCAATTAGGCTGCACCAATTAGGCGATATATACTATCTAATATAACATGTACAACACTAAAGATCGTACACTATATCAACAATAAAGTAAATGCATATATTTGGAACGTGCTCTATGAAAAAGGGGTTTAATGCATGTGTGTGAATTGCCGTCCCAGATTTGCCTGTTCAGTCCGCACTGGCTAATCAGGGACGTAATTTTCCGCCTTTATGCTATATTTCGTTCACTGAGAGTCTCTTCTTAGCAAAAATCCAGTTTAGGCGGAAAGTGTCGTTCCTGATCTGGGATAACACTTTACGCACATGCATTAAACCCCATTTTCACAGAGTACGGCTCATTTATTAAATGGTTTATTTATTACCTCATGTTCGTCGAAAACCTGTTCAGACGAGCAGCCGGTCGGCTTGGAAGTGGGCGGTTTCCTTATATCTGGTGTGAACGCTAACAACGAGGAAAACTCGGGAAATATATGATGACTATCATGAGCAGGAATAGTAGAGCAATAGTTTAAATCTATGATGAAGGTGTTGCACAGAAAACAGAACACATTCTTAAATTTTACGTTAAAAGTAGACGTATAAGCTCCGCATGCCTTTTCTAACCAAGGGTCATATGTAATTATGTTTCCAGTGGCATTGCATCTGTCGATTTCGGCACCAAGGCATGAAGATGTATGCACTTCGTAGACTGGTTTCGGTTTGAATATAACATTGCATGTCTTTGTCAGCAAGATGGCTTTTATAAAGCCCTGGTTGTGGTTAGACGCTGCCAAAATAGAGGACGCTTCGTTGGCGTCTGTGCACTGTACACTGGAATCCCAATATACTAAATTACCACCGTTGGCTGGGAAGGTGCCATCTGTGTCAGTCACTAAATTACATTGCGCACAATATTTGTTTGCGTACGTGACATTTGTTATAGTGTCAAGGACGGGAACATGAATCTCCAACTTGTTTTCCGTCCTGATTTCACACAAAGAAATAACTTCTAAGCTGGATCCAGTTTTCGCATAGTAAGGATGGCACTTTGAACGCATGTAAAAGTGGTTCTCGGCTCGGAAAAATCTGCCTTCTTTTCGCATCTGGGCCATCTCACATGAAAAATAGTTTGCATCTGTGGAAGAATATAATACATAGAATTGAAATAATTATTATTTGTTCAACTGGTTTTTATGCATTACAAAATGTAGCCGGTTCACTTTAAGTCACATTATTTACTGTTTACAATTTTTATGATTAACATATTCCCTACACTGTTTTCCTACCTAACCAGTACGCGGTTGTAATTAGAATGTATCCAAGGATTTCATTGCCCCCCATACGACTGGAAAATGTTATTAGAAAATATGGAGATACTAATTGCAGGGCCGTACCCAGGATTTTTTACTTGGGGGGGGGGGGGCAACCGGGGAGGGTTTGGGAGAACTTACAGGTTTAAACTGACGAATATCTACATCAACTCTCGTATTGCTTCCACCATTTTTTCACAAATCAATAACGTCACAGGTTTTTTTTCTGATTTTTTGGGAAAGACCTTGTCATTTTTGAGGGAAAAAAATGTTATTAGAAAATATGGAGACACTAATTGCAGGGCCGTACCCAGGATTTTTTACTTGGGGGGGGGGGGGGGGCCAACCGGGGAGGGTTTGGGAGAACATACACCATTTTTTCACAAATCAATAACGTCACAGGTTTTTTTAATCTGATTTTTTGGGAAAGACCTTGTCATTTTTTAGGAAAAAAAATGCGCGAAACGCCTAATTTTTGAGGGAAATAATGTAAGTCTTAAATAATCAATTTAACATATTTTACTGTTTTCAAACAAATTCAAGGAAATAGATAATTTAATTATACAATATTTTTCTACACTGGATCAGGTTAACTTATTTAATGAGATCGATTTGTTGTTTCAATTTTCATTTTTTACCAATGAGCCATTAATAGGTTGAGATTACTCAATTCTCAATACTCAATTATTTTAAATACTGAATTCTGCCAAATTCTTATCTGTTGATCGGCAAATTTATGAATCTGTTTTTCTTTTAAACAAACATGTTAACTATCTCATCGTAGTCTTTTCAGTGATTTCCTTTCAAAAAATATAAATACTCAGTTTTAATACCTTTGTCAGTGTTTTTGTTCCGGTTCAAATTCAGGGCACTATTCTCAATGCAAAAAGTATATATTGGGACATTAAAATTCCCAATAACAGGTTTAAAAAAAAAAGTAGAAGGGAAAATTACGTCTAGGGCCTTCTCAAAGAAGAAAAAAACTTGCGACGGCAATTATCAGACCATAGTCTACGAACTCCTGTAGCAGTTGCTTCCATTCGCTGCACGTATCAAAATACATGTTACATCAACCATCGATAGATGAAGCATTCATGATCACAATGGGGGACTGATCGGGGATGTGTGTACAAGGCGATAAGAAAACATTGCCTAGAGGCTTATCTCGATTGGCGAGCGTTAATTCCCTTGTTTATCAGGGACAATAAAACATAGCTGCTCTTTTGTTTTGAGGGAAAGTATACTGTGGGCCCTTGCACGAGAGAAAAAAATGCAGTGGGTCGATTATTTAAAAAAAAAAACATAGTTCGACAGCCAGCTGGGGGGGGCCGGACCCCTGGGCCCATGGCCTGGGTACGGGCCTGAATTATTGCATTCACCGACTCTACGAATGAAGAGGTTACCACGAGGTACCCTAAAATGCCCCATCCTAAAACATTTAAATGATTTCTCAGATTTGTGTTCTTGGTAGTTTTTATGTTATATTTAAATTACTTATTTAGCGCTACACATACGCAATTATATATGCAATTGTATAATCGTTAAAAAGACAGAAATTTAAAATATCGATTATATAAAGAAAGTTCTATACCTTCTTTATTTGGAGATTTATAACACCTTAAACAAAAAAAATTTTTACGAATAGAGTTTCACTTAATGCCAGGGCGCAATACACAATTTTAATCAAAATCTATTATTCTAACGGTAGAAAAACAAAAAATACAATGTCATTGGTCAGAGTATGAGGTGCAAAATAAAATGCAGAAAGCAATCCTAAAGCAACTAACAAACCATTTTATCAAAACGTTTATTAAAAACTGAAAGATAACAAAAATGAACAATTAAAAATTAAACACAATATCGAAAATAATATTTATTGGCTATATTTGCTCTATTCACGAGTGTGAATGTTCAGAACCAGAGAAATCTCTTAAACGTCTTTATTCTTAGAAACGACAAGGAGAACATTATTTTTATAAAATAATAATACTTGAACAAAATTACATTCCGCCCTTTTCCCCCTCCCATCCATCTTTTGATTTTTTACAGAGTGACAGTTAAACAACTGATTCATTGTGTTGTCCAAAATCAACTTCAGCATTAAGAATTTACCTTCCAAATTTACTTGGTCTAAAATATTCGGGCAACACGTTCCCTTTTTGGCACAGGAAGCGACGTCACAAGAACATTCTCTGCAGCATTGCGCGGGTGGAATTTCCGGCCAATGGAACTGCAAGCCGTTAACAAATGTATGAACAAGCTCACTGTTTGTTTCGTTGATCTCTTTTCCGCACGATATGTAATTATCGCACATTGCTGATTGCACGAACGCCATAATGGCTATCTCCGTCACGTTAAACGCACCCGGTGATGACGTAACGAGATGAACGCAGACGTTCAAAAGTGTTAGATGAAGTTCGTACCTCATTGCGTTGTTTTTCCTTTTATTCGTGTATACATAAATAAATATATATACATATAATCAAACGTTTAACACCACTTCAGCCTGTTAATGCATCATTATTGGAAATAACGACACAGATTTCAAAAATGCACCACCTTGCATTATTTTGCCCAATCTTTAAAAATGATCGAAACGGGTGTGACATGCTCATAAATTGTTATCACCACCCCAGCTTTACCGGTGTTTCTGAGTTGTTTCTATGTGGCCGCACCTTTTAATCTTTTTTATGAAAACTGTCACGTAAGTGATTCTCACCTTTTACTCAATCCAATGGATTCGCATACGTATACTTATTGTTTTGGTACGAAGCTTCTTGACATGTGCAATTCACTCTTACTGAGACGAGCTAACGGCAGATAAAGCAAGTATAGATTGGGCGATTTTTCGTTCATGAAAAATCACGTGGTTTTAATTTCATTTATTGCTTGTTACTACGCGAAAGAAAAGGTCAATCTAATAACACTTTATAATGTTGAATCTGACTAAGAATGGCCGGATAACTACCCATGATTATTTAATGGCATGCTTAATACTGAAACAAGTAAACTTGTACATGTATCTGGTTTTATGACTTCATTTTCTTTGTCATTTACTATTGAAAGCAACATTCTTAAAGATGAAAATTTCACTCGCATGCTTATCTACCCAATGCATTTCATTTGCGAACTTGTTTAATGACTTTGTCCTTTTACCAGCACAGCGAGTTCAATATATCATTTATCATCATCATCATCATCATCATCATCATCATCATCATCATCATCATCATCATCATCGTCATCGTCATCATCATCAGCAGCAGCAGCATCAGCAGCAGCAGCATCATCATCATCATCATCATCAGCAGCAGCAGCAGCAGCAGCATTCATCATAATTATCATCATCGTAATCATCATCATCATCAGCAGCAGCAGCAGCAGCAGCATCATCATCATCATCATTCATCATAATTATCATCATCGTAATCATCATCATCATCATCATCATCATCATCATCATCATCATCATCATCATCATCATCATCATCATCATCGTCGTCGTCGTCGTCGTCTTCGTCGATGTCCACGTCGTCGGAATTGATAAGGAAGTTATTATGACATGTAACTGTATTGTTCATTTTTCCCCTGTATGTTGGTATGCATGTTTCAAAATATATACTTGTGTTATGTTACTGAAGACCACATTGTAAAAAAGAAATTATTTCTTAATGTGAATTCTTCATGAAATAAAGTTATTATGTTATTATATTATGCACACAATTTATATGACAGTCATGTTGCAAACTTCTGTTGATAATCAAGGGTGTAATTGACATGTAGAAACGCTAAGCACATACCTTTAATATTGAAGAGGGTAATATTAAACTTTTTTTCCCTAAATATCATATGTAAAAAATGTAAAACATATGTTGTAAAAATTGACTTTTTTGTTTCTTTACTCTATATAGTAAGAACTACGAATTAAATACTTACCTAGATACTATATTCAATTGCCATTAAAACCAACTTTAAACTTATACGATACACAACTCGCATGACCCAGTTGACAATGATCATGCAATGATCTTGTACTAGTGTAATATGGTCTGTACTGCTGTTCATGTATTTTAGTGAATTTTGTTCGTATATTGTGTATGTATTACAGCAATGTTCAATTATGATTATTATATCCAAACTTTGACTTTTGACATGATACAATTATTTCACACTTTTGTAAACACATATACAATGTATAACCTTTAAATATCTATGTGAGCATGTTTATAATAATCATAAAAAGGTAACATATGTTTTGAACAAATGTAAATGTAAAATCAAACCCTACACTTTTAGCCGCCGTGTGTTATTTTAACCCATTCATGCCTAGCGTCCTGAAAAAAGGACATTGCAAACAGCGTAAACCCAGATGAGACGCCGCATGATGCGGCGTCTCATCTGGGTCTACGCTGTTTGCTTAAATGAATTTCTGTAAGGATTGTTCTAAATATAGAAATAAATATACTAAACATCCCTAATTTTGGAAATACGTGGATCCACTTTAGAAGGATGGGAGAGTCCACTGGGCATAAATGGGTTAAATAATGAATACTTTTGAATATACTCTACACATTCGCATGATTTCACTAACAAGGAAATCTTCAAATACTATGACTATATCTGACTGAATAATTACTTAATGAATGTTTCAAAATTGACACCAATGCATTGTACTCAAATATAAATGTGTATTCTTGTGAAGTATTGGTTAAGTGATAGTTATCCGGTCGATATACAAATGATACTAAATAATAAAGCACTCATGTAGAACAATTGAAACAGCACTTAAATATACAATTTGAAACCATGTTACGTTACATGCAACTTTAATAAGACCTCGCCTATTCTGCAACGTGGAGAAACATTGTTATTACATGCGTATACTATATAATATGTGTGGATTTGTAAAACATATTTCATCCTCGTGTCAACGTTGTCTGCCGTTAACAAAGTAGGAGGTATATGGAGCATATTATCCGTCCATAAGAAGCATCATATGTTTGGTGCTCCGCATCGATCACTAAATGTCACGGTGTCGTCCTGGTATATTGTAAGCTATTCCTTGTACCCAAAACTAATAAGTCTTCCATGTAAAGATAGGTTTAAATGTACACACGTTTATATACTTGACCATTTTTCTGAACGTCTCAAAACACATAATACACGGTCTGTGGTAACACAAAATATCACCGATTTTTTTTCATTTCAAATGCCGCAATCGTTGCTGTATGGATTGATGTTGTCCTTCAAAGAAACAGCGCAGCGGTACGTAAACCTTCATCTAGTGTTATACTGTTTTGAAAGCCCCACTAATCTGGGGGTACAAGCGAACGTGACACATTTACAATCATTGAAAATCATACGCCTTTTCAAAACTATTTAAAGGAAACTACAATTGGTACATTAAAGGCCATCAGTGTTTGTACCTATGTATTCGATGGACATTTGCAATCCAAAGTTGTGGAGATCCTGGTAAGAAATACTGAATGAAACTAGTTGTTAGTCGGTCTTCAAAAAAGCGAGTTTTTCTGCTAATTTACATCAGGTAAAAACAATACTGTCTTTAATCTATGGAATAACATATATTGTATTAGGGACCTCTAATCATGTGTCAATATGCGAATATTAATGTGATACAAGTTCATTTAACCATAAAATGTAGTTCATATCTAGCGATTAGCTAAGTGCCGAATATTTACTTGATGACATTTAAAGGGGCCTTTCCAAAGATGTTGGCATCTATTGAAGTTTGTCATTAAATGCTTTGTATTGATAAATGAAAACATTGGATCTAAAAAGCTCCAGTAAAACAAGAATAAAATTAAAGAAAGAATAAAAAGTATGATGTATTTTATACTTTATATATGCAATCCTCTATGAAAATGTATATCTTTATCCCTACTGGATATGAAACTGAGTAATCATAGTAGTGTCACAAAATATAACGACAACAACAGAACTCTAAAAAATTATTCAATCGTATCGCGTTGCAACGCTTTATGATTTTGAGGGTTTTAAATCGTCAAAAGATGCAAATAATGGATATTTAAGAGCATGGTTAATGTTCAGTATTACTGTTTCATAACGAATATACTAACTACAACGAAAAAGGTCCCTTTAACGTACAAGAAAGTCCGTTTCCAGACACTTTCACGATCGATACGTGCTTGTTATGGATTCATGGACATTTATGGAATTTTTTTGTTTAAAGGATATATATCTCCTTAACAAAAAACATGAGCCGGTGAAAGTGTCATCTTTAATCAGCCTGTGCGGACTGCAAGGCTAATCTCGGACGCCACGATCGCACATGTATTAAATCACATACCGACACATTTACTTAACTTTACTCGTATTTGCTGCAGAACCAAAATTATGTCAATTTTTCTACATAGCTTTTCAATTAAAAAGTACTGCTGTTTATTTTTTGTTAATACTTCTTTTGAATGTCTTTTATTGATTAATGAGCGTTTAATCTTTTTTGACTCAAAAAATCGTATACACTCGCATTAAGATTCGTGTTCCTTGTTGCGAGCTGATACGGCTGAATTCGTCCCTATTTTTTTGGCTGTATATTACAGCTGTCTCACCAGGAAACTTTTGAAACAATTTAAGATTTTTTCGAGCACAAACAAGGACGTTTTGCTAAATGAGATGCGACATATTTACTGTTTAACACCGGTTAATACACAGATATAAAACATAGCTAGAGTGAATAGCGGTGTTACATTTCTTTCCGCACCTTATGTGATATTTAAAATAACCAGACTGACGAGATGAGAATGCAGGCTTCGTGGAATAGTATGAGACTAAGGGCGATTTTCAGAAAGTTGTGAATGAATAGTGTGTGGTTTGTATGGATATGGATGTTTTCAACCTGTTTCTTCATGTGTTAAGACTGGATGAATATACCAAAGTAACATGCAGGCACTGAAATGTGTATTAGTAGGTGATGGGTGAGAACATTTTATTCTTCGTTATAGTATAACCTTTGAATATATTTAAATGTTTGCGTTTAGCGTAATATACATACCGATTAACATAGAGTGAATTATGTGCTAGTTAAAGTTGTATTGAATGTTCATTTTAAGGATTACTAATGATTATAATTTCGTTCCAGTTTTTAATTAACCAATCGTTCTCACATTTGGTGCAATATGATACATTTTATACAAGGCTTAATAAGTGCTCACCGTTTTAAAGGGACCGTCAACCGCGATTGACGAAAAAAGAAAAAATCTTAAATACTGTATTTTTTACAATTATTAGTTTATATTGATTAAAATATCACGATTGGTATATTACATTACTTGGACAAAGTTGTTAAGTGTTAATATTTTCAGTATATTCAGTAATAAATTTTACTGGGTACTGGTGCAGGTACCTGTTAACCAGTTAACTTTAAATAACACAAGTAGATTGATCATCATCGTTACGTGGTAAACCCAGGAATGCATATTTTGCATGCGTAGTGAATTGTATATATAAAATGATCAATCTACTAGCGTTATTTATAGTGTGTATATCGTTATGTCACCTATTTTCGCGATGTACGTTCGATTTCACATCGCGAAATTTTATTACCGAATATACTGAAAATATGAACTTTTTTCAATGAATGTAATATACCAGTCGGGATATTTTAATTAATATAAACTAATACTTGTAAAACATACGGTATTTTAGAACTTTTTGTTCGTCAATCGTGGCTGACGGTCCCTTTATCCAGATTTAAAATAGTTTTGGAAATGATGAACAAATTGAATTCATTAAATGATCGCTGTTGGCATTTCAGTCTTGTTTATGTAGACAAAAAGAGTATAACAATATCGAATTTTTTTCTATGGTACTGTATTTTATAACCTTTGTAAAGTGTAAACATTGTAAACATGAATAAGTACTGTCATATAGTGTAAAAACACTTTATCCAAAAATTGCTAAATGAACATGAATACTCAAATGTCTGAAAAATCCTTATGACATAAAGTTATGTCAACGAATGTCGCGATGGTTGGTAGTTGAATGTCGCTATGGTTTGTAGAATGCCTTTGTAATACGTAAATGAATGCTCGAGGATCTGTAATGCTGAAATCTTGCTTTGAAATAAAAGTTAAATTGAGATTATTAAAGATACTTATTTATTTTAGGAATGTTGGAAAGACATCTTTGATGAAGACTTACAAGGAAAAATGCTTTCCAGAGACCAACATCCCCACTGTGTAAGTACTGACCGCCAAATTAGGGATTGGCAATTGCATCGTCTAACCGATTCAAAGCCGGTCAGTTATATGCATATATTATAAAATGAACATTAAAACACAACTGTTACATATCACAAACTTGTTTAAAGATTAGAACGTGAGAGAACATACTCGCATGGTAATGGATGATTAACCAAATCAACTACACGTGTTATGTTAATTTATGATTCCACGTGTCATGATACTTGATATGACTTGAACATTGTACAAGCTTCACTTTCGATTGCGTACATAGAGGTCATTAAGGTCATCCCGATGTAGAGGCAAGAGAGTATGTAAATGATTCATGATACATGTAGTTATTTAACTGTCCTTGCCCACGTTAAAAATAAAAATGATTACAATTTAGTTTATGTTTAGTTTATTTGATGATGCAGTAGGCAGTAAGCACATGAGTATACATGAAATGTCACATACATGAAATGAAATGGCACATACAATATTTAAAAAAAACAGTCACAGGTCATTCGAATCATAAACATCAAAAATATATCGGTACATCGTAAAGAAAAGTATTGGGTATTTTAAATAAGACCATATACAGCGAGTGGTTGTGCATAAATATATACAAAAGTCCTACCCTAATCATAATATGTATTATAAGTATTTCTTATTTCCCATGCTTTAAAAATAAACATAGCTAAATTTTTAACAATATTGCTATTTTGAGAGGTCAATAAATCTATAAACTTTAACATATTTGGTCTTACGTTATACCATGGTTTTAAATAAGCTTTTCTTACATCAGTATATACATTCAAGTATTATTGCTATGTTGCAATTTGAAATAATTATATAGGTATCAAATTGGGTGGTTGTGGAGTAAGGTGTATACGTCTAATACACGAAGAACAAAAATAGCAATGCAGTAAAGCATGTACTTAAGCGAATGACTTTTAAACCAATGAGGAAAATTACAACTGCGCATGTTTTTATGTTGTTGACAGTGTGGAGGTTTACAATTTCGGGCTTGTGTAGATCGACTTTTTAAAGGGGCCGTCCAACTGATTGGTAAATTGACAACATTAAAAAAAGTTGTTTCAGATTCGCAAATTTTCGTTTTTAATGATATTTTTGAGGAAATGGTAATACTGACCATTTACCATGCTCTTAAATATCCATTATTATGATTTTATGCATCTTTTGACGATTTGAAAACCTGAAAATTATAAAGCGTCGTGCGACGCGAAAGGATTGAATAATTTGGAAAGTTTTTTTAAATTGTATTCTTGTGTTTTTTTATACTGGATATTTTTTAGGTCAAATGTTTAAATTTATCAATATAAAGCATTTAATGACATGCTTCAATACATGCCAAAATCTGTTGGACGGCCCCTTTAAGAAAGCCAACGTTAGTATCTATGTTTAACCGATACAATATGATAAATGTAGTCTGTTCTTAAGACGCATTTATTCAAGTTGTTGTAAATGCCCATCTTAGTTGACCAAAACACAGGTATTATATGTATCTTTGAATACTATTATTTCGTCAAACTTAAATAGTTAAAAAAAAACATTTAACGCTCATGTGTATAAACAGACTGATCGAGTTACATGACGATTTAATAATTTCTCCGGGAAAGTTTTCAACCATCTTTAATAAAAGGAATCGCGTCGTATAGTTTAAAAAAGTCACAATCACAATTATCAAATATACATCGTTTGCGAATCATGGAAATGGGGTTTTAACTACATGTACGTTTAGTATGGCGTTATTTCGGACAATGAACTGGGGAGATCAAAAGCCTGTTGTTCTATATGATTCATAGCGAGTTTTTCACTCATGTGGTGAATAAATGTTCACCCACTTTACATATTAATCGAAAACTAATTCGTGTCGGAAGTTTTCAAGTCATTGTACTAGTACACAGGAAATTATTCATGCCATTTCTCACAGTTCGTTTTATACCTGCCATTTTGTGAATGATTCCGTTTTAATTGTTAACGCTCTGACATATAAATGGTGACATCGAGAGAAGCACTTGATTTTTTTTGTATCTCTTAACTATTACGTTTTGGATATGATATTTATGTAAATGTATTTATTTCTGTACTTATAGTGCTGTCATTTATCTTATAAAACTTGTATTTTTAATTCACGAATAGGCATGTATTATACATTTAATTTATTTGGCGAATGAGGTTCATCAAGTCTCATTTTAATAGACCGATTCTTATTACGATAAGACGAACAAGTAACAATCGTACATTCACTAGCTGAATTGCGGTCATCGTCTGACTAAAAATGCAGTAGCATACATATGGTAATCAACCGGTTTGAAAACATGAGAAACTCCTTGACTAGTACGACATTATTTTGGTTTATTCAAATCGTGACATTCAACAAGTTTGTCGACACGAGAAAGTTCTTTATCGTGATGTCATGACCACGCTAAGGCTTATGTTAATCATGTGGAGTTTAACCGTTTTGAAAGCATGACGAAGATCTTAACCATTTATCGCGGTCTTGTTTGGGCGCTTTGCAAATCTTGAAGGGTTTAAAAGGTCTGAAGGCATGGCAAAGTCCTAAAACAGCAAATCATGGTCTTACTTTAGCGATATGAACATATTTAGTGGTTAAACGGTTTGAAGGCTTGGAATTGTTTGTTAGCATTTTCACCGTTTAAATCAGTCTGATCAACGTTAATACATAACATTATAGGATTAATTGTTTCTCGCACCTAAGTAAAGTCCTTAATTATAATGTCTGAGTCTTATTAAACTGTAGAGACATTTTTAGGAGGTAAATTTATTAAGGCGAGTGGCCAATCAATTATACAATACTTATATAAAGTATCAAATAATTAAAGCTTCGGTCACCACCTGAGAGCGGTAAATGCAAAGCATTTGGGTTAAAGTGGTTTAAATTAAATAGTGTTCAACCTCCTTTTTCTGTAGTTTTAACACGATTACATATAATTTTTCGAAACCAGGTTTGACTCAATCAAGGTAACCATGCAAATGGACGAAAATAACTACGACCTTACGGTGTATGATACGGCCGGCCAAGAAGCGTACGATAGGCTACGACCTTTGACGTACCCACAAACGGTACGTGACCAGGAAAAATATGTTCTTACTTTTTTCGATTGAGAATGTATTTTCAAACGTGTTTGCCAGGATAGCGATGCATATTAATACATAGTAATTGTTGACACATCTGGGCATAAGAGTGTAAATATTTTACATCACGCATTCATTATTTACACTTAAACCTTTGTTATAAGTTTTATCTTATTATTTGAAATATAAAAAAGCACTGGTGATCACAAGACATTTTAACACAACAAACGCACTTGAGAGTGTGGTACATGTATTTTTACAAGGAAGCTTCGACTTGTCACCAATTCATACAAGCGTCAAAACTGAGATTATATAAATGGACCAGTATTCTGTATAGAAATGACATGAGGACCATCTCATTGTCGTTGTCGGCTCAGGTACTACTTAAAAGTACCCGGGTACTCTTAAATAAATTACTAAGTACAAAGTACGTAAAATAACATAGAACGTACCCGGGAGTATGAACCGATGCCTTTATGCGGATTTTCCGTACCAAGGGTTCATTGTTAAGAGTACTCGAGAAACTTTTAAGTTGTATCTGAGCCAACAACAACACAATTGATCCTCTACGTGTTTGTGCTGTGTTTTCAGGATGTGTTCCTAATGTGTTTCTCCTTGGTATCCAGAGCCTCGTATGAGAATGTCAGACTCAAGGTAAAATAAACAAATACATTTACAATAGAGTCCCGTTCTGGGGAAAACTGGGCTAAATTCATGTAGGTTAAGTGTCGTCCGCGATTAGTCTGTGCAGGCGTTTTGTATTTATAGTTTACACATGTAAAGTGCTCAATTTCAACTGCGTCTTTCTTCATCACGTGACTTATTGGACACACACAAAACCCCTGTGTTACCAAAATTGATGCACGACGATTACGTATAGCGACTATATAACCGTAAAGCATGAAAGTACTTTGTATCCAGTAAGTCCACCTTATATCGCAATGTATATTAACCAATTAAATGCTATGTACATAATCAGCCTTATGTATGTTTTAACTATTCAAAATCAATTCTAGTGATTTATTTCAGTGGTTGCCTGAACTTAAACACCATTGCCGGGACGTCCCTATAGTCTTAGTTGGCACGAAACTGGACATGCGTGACGAGAACAGTACGAAAGACGATGCACTAATGAATGGGGATCGCGATGAAAATATAGCAGGGAAAACGATCAGCTCACAACAAGGCGATTCGCTGAAGAAAGATGTTGGCGCCCGTTTTTACGTTGAATGTTCCGCCAAAACGCAGACGTCAACCAGAGACGTGTTTGAAAGTGCAATCAGGGCCGTTATAACCCCCTCTAAGCGGAAACGGAGGGAATTTGGTTGTGCGCTTGTGTGATGTCGACTTCAGTTGCGTGATGTGTACATTGTTATACACTTCCGTAATCTATTGTTATGAGTGTTACACGCGAAAAGAGAAATTGTTAGGACTTTTCCGACAATGTACACAATGCTGTGAATTACATACAGTTTACGAGGAATCGTTTGGATTTTGAAGCATTTTAAAAATGTAGTGTTGTGAATAACATATTACATATTTCCCGAAGGTCCGACAATAAATCTATTTAATTATATACACATTTAAAATTTGTCAGGTCATAACGCTGCCTTATATCTCGTTGTTGAACTGAAGTCATGGTTACGATCAATAACAGGCAAGCCTCCCGTAAGTCACATGATATTTTTGTAGGTTGCGTGACGTGTGATAGTGATTTTGGCTCGCGCACTTATTAGAGTCTTTTGATTATATATTCATATATGAAACCGCAAGCATTATCGCAAATGATTCGATTTCATTTATATCTTACAAATAAGCACTGCTTTCGAAATACATGTATATGTGTGACTTAATTTTCTTTATTTCTTTTTCCTGGCATAAACGTGTATGATCTTCCTTTCTGCGCATTGTGTTTCAATTCATTATTTAGATAGTATTATCTAACCTTCGTTGATATTCGTATTTACGTATGTTTATGTTATCGTTGAAATTAAAATTGCTTGTGTGGGCATATACGAGACTGTTTTTACATGTATGTTTATTGTAACAATAATAAAATATTACAATATTCCGGAACTGCTCACTCTGTTTAGCGACTGACACTCGGCGTTTCAATTGAAATCATTGAATATCAATCCAAATGTACAGTGACAATGTTTTTTTAGAGGGCGTGCCATACTTTAAAAGTATGAATTAAAGGGGCCTTTTCACAGATTTAGGCATGTTTTGAAATTTGTCATAAAATGCTTTATATTGATAAATGTAAACATTAGATATAAAAAGCTCCAGTAAAAAAATCTAGAATAAAATTAAAAAAAGAAAAAAAGGTAACCCTAAGCAGGGCTCGAACCACTGACCCCTGGAGTCCTGGAGTAAAAGTAGTACCCACTTAGACCACTCGGCCATCCGTCCGGACACAACATTAGATATATGTAATACTTTATATAAGCAATCCTCGTAGTTTCACAGACTATAACGATAACAACAGAACTCTCCAAATTATTAATTCGTTTCGCGTTGCAACGCTTTATATTTTTCGGGATTTTGAATCGTCACAAGATGCATATAATGGTTATTTTAGAGCATGGTAAATGTTCAGTATTATTGTTTCCTCACAAATATCATAACTAAAACGAAAATTTGCGAATCTGAAACAACTTTTTTCAATGTTGTCAATTTACCCAAACGTGAAAAGGCCCCTTTAAGGGCACAAAATCCCCATACGGTACTGTAACCAGACACAGCATCAGCTGTCTTCAAGTCACACAGTATTAATTATGTTCGAATACTAGACCATTTAACTCGCCAGATCTTAATGGAAATCGAATTATTGACATTTTGTTTTGGATGAAAATGACAGTATTTAAAGCTGCAGATCCAAAAGCTAAGTTATTGAGGGATATTTGTATTGTTTTCAATATACCAGCATGTGGCAAGACATTGTAATGATTAAATGTTGTAAATCTGGCTTACATTCCATCCAATTATTACTTTGCGGCTGTCACCTATCTGATTTATCTTGGCAGAATCCACAATTATGGTGTCACTGTGATAGCCGAATGCCCCAAAAGTGTGATTTTGACTTTCAAAACATAGGACAATGTTAACGTTTTATCTATCTATTGTTGAGTAGAAATCTCGATCTTGTATATTAATATGTGCATTTTCGATGATAATATTAATAATATTTACACCGTGCACCATATAAGAAAAAGAAGGACAAAAACTCCATAATTACATGTATACTGCACAATAAAATAATATATTGTTATTGGGCACTTTAAATAAAATAGTGAACTGGAAAAATAAACTACCGGTATTAAAACACTGAGAGGGTTATAGTTATGACAATCTGTACACAATGGTCTCTTTAGGTTTATGAAGTTTCATCTTTAATTGCAAGAAAATTAAAAAGTGCACTCAACAAATTAACTAAGGGAAACTACTTTGAAAATATTGAAGAAAGAGTTATGGTACTTAAACTCTGTATTCCCTTTTAAGCACTGGATTATTGTATGGAGTTTCATTTGAATCCATTCAATTTGTTCTAAGTTATCTTTTTCATACACATTTCAAAATGTGTGTATGTAGTATACACAAAAATAAACTCAAAAGATTTAATAGAAAGAGTTTTGGTATTTGTACCCAGTGCATTTGCTATCAATACTCTCACGTCCTCTATGTATGAAGTCTATTTTTCCCAGTCAATAGTTATCAATGTATGCTTGTCACATAAAAACTAACAAATGGCAATACATCTGTACATGCTGCAGAGTGTGTTTGCGTCCTTAACAACAGTATTTCCTTTTATACTTTTAAAGACTTCTAACATGGTATGCATTTGAATGTCTTCGATACTTGCTGTGATTCTTCACAAAATAATAGACTGTACAAAATGGACAAGTGGCGATAACTCAAAATCACTGATAAGCGAGTCGTTACTATTGCACTCTTCAATGCCACTCTAATCTCCTTTTATTAATTGACACAGATGTTTCTTAAATACCTTTAACACTACATAAATTATTCCTTGCTAATAAAATATACGAAAAGAAATAACTATTTGAATCCTGACGAGAGTATTGTAATTCTTGCACTATTAACTTTCTCTTAATGCCATGTATCATTTTATGAAGTGTTTTTAATTCCTGCATTCTATGCACCCATGAACAAATACTGATAGAAGAAATTGAGTTGTTGCACTACAACCTCCTCTCAATGCCCTCTTCAAATGTACACATTATATTGTAAATACCTTCAATACTGAAGAGTTCTGGTCCGCACAAGAAAATTGACCTTCAATACTAAAGAGATCTGGACTGAACGAGAAAATTGACCTTCAATACTAAAGAGTTCTGGTCCGAACAAGAAAATTGACCCTCAATACTAAAGAGTTCTGGTCCGAACAAGAAAATTGACAAAAACTCTGTAAATCCTGATGAGCTGGTTATTTGTCTTGAACTTTTCACTACCCTTTTTGTCTCCTATCATTATATGAAGTTTTATTCGAACCCCTTTAAGCGAAAATAAATGCAACATTTTGCACATGGAGACCATACCTTTTCTTAAAGAGCATTCTAAGCTGAATCGATTTAAGCAATAAAAAAGATATGTCATGTTCAAACCAAAAAAGAGTTTTACACAAATCAAAATCGACTGTATTTGCACCTTCTTTTTTTCGGCCGTTTTCTAGTGGATTGTAACCTTTTTCAGTTCAATTTTTTACTTAAATCTCTAACTTTATCATATTTCAGGGATTAAGTAGTGAACACCTATGCTTACCCACTCAATATCACCAAACGATTAAACCAGAACAATAGACTAAAGAGTTAAACATGTTTTCGAGTAAAATATGATGTTTTTTTAGAGAGTATAGCTAAATGACTCAATTATTTAGTATATTGTAACCTGCAGCAACGGCGTTCGAAAAGACGACACGAATAATCGCTTATTTCCAACATCGTATAGAGAGAACAAAGTTGTTTGCATTACGAATGGGAAGAGTACACCCGTTTTAATTATAAACGTCTTGAATTGAAGATCAGAAATGGACTGCAGCGACAAATTTAATCGAAGAACACACACTTCACCGAATAATCGGGATAGGGCCTATACTCTTATTCAGATATAATTGTACAAAATTGTGTCTTGTTCTGTGAAAGCTGGTCATAATGCATGTGCGTTAAGGGACGTCCCAGATTAGCCTGTGCAGTCCGCACAGGCTAATCAGGGACGACACTTTCCGCCTAAACTTGATTTTCGAGGGACTTCCTTGAAACTAAAAATACCATAAAAGCGGAAAGTGTCGTTCCTGATAAGCCTGTGCGGACTGCACAGGCTAATCTGGGACGACACTTTACGCACAAGAATTAAGCCCAGTTTTCTCAGAACACGACACAAATGTATTACTATGACATGATAATACATGTTCTTTGGATGAATCGATATTTCCTTTGTGATTTTTTTTCACACAACACAACATTTTAAGTTCCTGATCATATGCAACATCCCGTTAATGGATAGGTTACGTGCTGATTTTATCGAATATTGTTCGGTCGGTTATCTGTCGACAAGGCCGGGCACAACAACAATAGCTGCTAGCAGTATATCATAGGCGTATAAAGTACAACACAACAAGGAAGCGGAAAAGTAAGTGTATGATAGTTAGAGGAGCACTGTTCTTCCCATTGTCAAAAATATATTTGTTATCGATTTAATTTTTACGTAGAAGTGTTTATATTTTATATAAAACTCAAAACAAAAGGTCGACAATTAATGTAAAAAAAAGAATATAATCGTGCTGTGAAAAAACACACACGCACATTTATATATATTTTGTATTGTAATGATCGAAATAACAATCGATAGGAAAGGGGTCAAAGAAAAGCGTGTTTTTCTTTTAGTCATACTTTGCAAAGAATAAAGAAAACAATCCGGTATGGGCACAGTACGTATTTATCAATATGTTATACATTATAATAGCAGAGGGCCATGGTTGTATAATTGTCGGTAATATTGAATGAGCAGCTAAGAAATCCTACACGTTTATATTCTCTTGTATTGTGCGAAGCTTGGAAAAGCATGGCTAATGCTAAGTTTACATCTGGCCACGATCTCCCCGATTAGCCAGAGGCTAAAAAATCGGGAAGCTCTACGATTAAATGGTATACTCCACGTTCTGTTACGCTTCCTTACGAAATCAGCACGTTTTGTTGATACGATCGAGCCCACGATTTGCATCACGTTCTGTTACGCTTTGATGCGATCAACACGATTGGCTTCCACGCTCCACCACGTTCCATTACGTCCTGTTAAGATCTCCCACGACAAAGCCGCTTTGTTGCGATCTCCTGCGATTTGACCTACGATTTGAGATTAGAAAATGAATCGGGGCAATCGTGGTGAAATTTAAGTTTGATTTAAAATCTGTCCCGATGCCCACGATGTCCCCGATTCAACCACGTTCCGTTACGCTCCCCTACGATCACCCCGATTCGACTCCACGCTCTGTTACGTTCGCCACGATGCTCTGGAATCGGGGACATCGTGGTAATCGTGGCCAGATGTAAACCTAGCATAATGGTTTGAATTCAACGAAGATCTTGAAACAAATCTTGATTACATCGTGGACATTTACGACACATTAACGATTCAACATTTAACAGCAAATGGGATTACTGCAGGGATGAAGTTCCTTATGATCTCGATTGACCAAACCATTTTGCCACACCTCTAATAAACGATAAGCTGTGTGAAAAGGATAGTTACGTTGTCTGCAACGGACTTCCACCCGTGCGTTCCGTTACGAGAAATGGGAATGGTAGTCACGTTATCTATGTAACTCCTAGTCTGTCTCCTATTGACTATTGATATATCGAAGGTTTCATTGAAATGATTTGAGTTTAAATAATATATGTGTTTATAATAGTATGATGTGTGCTTGCCATATTATGCTGTGTGTTTGTGATTGTATGCTGTGTGTTTGTGATCGTATGCTGTGTTTTTGTGATGATATGCTGTGATAATTCTCACACAGTTAACATCGCGTTTTCAGAGTTGAAATTACCGGCTTGTATAAATCTGAGAAAAACGGTAAATTTTACAAGACATTGCCATCTCGGTCTTGGTTCATAAGGCTAACATTTATTTTATCTTATAATGTTTGCGCTGTTATGGCAGTTGGCAGTTCAGCTGACAGTCGCAGTCAGCATCTGCATCTAATAGATTAGTAAGAATGGTCTTGAAAACTGTGTTTTGTTTAGCGTAGTTGAAGAATTGTCCTTTTAAACACATATCCATTTTTGTTCAAAAATAGGCAAATATCCGTTGTAATGTCTTAGGTGTGAGCATACGTATGATATACAAAATGACAGACTTACTTCTGTATATACGCTTACTTTTGGAAAATTACACTATTCTGGTAACCCAAACAATGCTGACCGATTAAAAATTCTTTAAATATCGCATATCTTATAAAAATAACTTTAAGTAATTGAAACTGTAATTGGTACATACAAGAGATCCGCGTTGTTAGTTAAGTACACGATGCGTGTTCCCAAAGTTTGCATGACCTTTGCTCGTCAATTGACTGGCTGACAGTCAAGTTAGTCCGTATCCTGATACCGTTTTAGTGCATCCGCTCATGTCAATTGGTTACATTAGTCAAAATTTAACATATGATTTACTGAATGGGAATGTGGGCCGTACTTCCAATTGTACTTTATTCACCAGCCTTTAGAATTATGTTCCTTGTTGGAACACGTCCGTCCTCATTTTTGGATGTATATCACTGTAGTATTGCACGCGATGTTGTGAAACATTTTTATTTTTGAGAGCAAATCAGGAAGTATGAAAAAATCACACTGGTAAATCGACATATACAACAACAATATTGCCACTTTTAACACACACATTTACGAGAATAGTCGGGATAAACATCGTGGATCAAGATGACAATTTAAGTTAAGGAAACGGTTTTATGAATTTCGTCTGAAGTTGGAGGATCCTTTCAAACAGTGTATCCGTGTGTTAAGGCTGGATGCATATAACAATTTAAAATGAAACCTCTGAAATGTGTATTAGTAGGCGATGGGTAAGAACAATTATTTTTATTTAAACTACCAGCTTGTAATGTATTATAATATCTATGTATCTTTTTGTATTTAGTGTTTATTTTGATGCTGGTGAAACATTATGTTTTGTTTGAAGACTTTAACGGTTGCCAACTTAATATTCGATGTCTTCAATGTTGAAATATGTTTTTACCCATTTATGCCTAGCGTTTAGAAAAAAAGCCTTGGCAAACAGCGTAGACCCAGATGAGACGCCGCATGATGCGGCGTCTCATCGGGGTCTGCGCTGTTTGCTTAAAGGAATTTCTGTAAGAAATATTCTAAATATATAGATAAATATACTAGACATCCCTAATTTTGGAAATAAATTGATCCAATTTAGAAGGATGGGAGAGTCCACTAGGCATAAATGGGTTAATAGTTTACGGTACTTCTTTATTATAGGAATGTTGGAAAGACATCCTTAATGAAGACTTATAAAGACAAATGTTTTCCCGGGGCCTACCTTGCGACCATGTAAGTATTGACCAGCAAATTAATGATGGACCAAAAATGGAAATTATGCTGCCCGAAAAACTGTTCATACATTCATTAGTATCTTCAATATTACAAAGTTACTGAATGAGTGGTCGTTAAAAAGCAGAATCGCTTATTAGGAAAAACAGCATGCAAAAATGTTTTCTAAGCATAAGATGAATATGTGTGTCATGGTATGATTTGTACATTGCACTGAATACGTGAGTTTTCTAGTATTCGTTAAACTAGTGTTTAACCACTTTACATAGCTTTCGAGATCCTTGTGCACGTCCGGATCATTAAAGTATGCGCACTTGATAAGTGCATTATCAAAATTATCTAATATGTAAATAATGACATCAATTGAGCGTACTTAAAAATGCAGAATTGATCAATCTCGCTAAAATGGGATTGGTTGGTATCACATAAGTCAAATTGTCTTTGTTTCGTTATTTACAATGCACCGCCGTGAAATCATTATGAATCCATTGTGTATAATGTTCTGATCTAGCGATTTCCGAACGTTGTATGTATGCTCAGTACGTACAGACATTCCCAAACGAGTGTTTGATACAAACTATTAAATGCATTAGCGATTCTATTAGTGCCAGATTAAGCAAGATGCGGCCCTAGGCAGTGAAACTTTAAGGGCCCACGACCCTAGTCGGCCTAGTGCCCACTAGAAAGCCAGTGCCCCGTCGATTTCATTCCGAGCCCCCTAATGAACATCTTAAAAACGAAATCACCAGCAAATCAATACGGTTTTGTAAACAAATTATTGTCACAATTGGTAAGATTATCAAGCCTTTAATTTAAAAATGCCATTAATATGGAATAACTGGATTTGTCAAGTAATTAGATTAGGCTAGACAAGTAAGACAAAAAACATTGGTCGCGGTCTCATGGAGCATCCCAAACGTCGCGGGCCTTTTGGAAGTTGCCCACTCTCCCTATTGGGTGATCCGGGACTGGATGCTATTGATATGTTTGATACTGTAAACGCACTCTGCCTATTGTGTGATCCGGGACTGGATTTTATTAATATGTTTGATACTGTAAACGCACTCTGCCTATTGGGTGATCCGGGACTGGATGCTATTAATATGTTTGATACTGTAAACGCACTCTGCCTATTGGGTGATCCGGGACTGGATGCTATTAATATGTTTGATACTGTAAACGCACTCTGCCTATTGTGTGATCCGGGACTGGATTTTATTAATATGTTTGATACTGTAAACGCTATCAAAAATATATACAGATTATGGCTCTGACATTTGGCCATACAAAAGCGTCCATAACTTGGTTAAGTTAGTACATGTAAGTGGGTAGATCGACTCGGAATATTATATACTATACGAATACAAAGTAAAACATTATGGAAAAGTGTGTATTAAGAAGATAACTTTAACCCAGTTATGCCTATTGGACTCTCCCATCCTTCTATATTGGGTCAATTTATTTCCAAAATTATGGATGTCTAGTACATTTATTTCTATATTTAGAATATTTCTTACAGAAATTCCTTAAGCAAACAGCGCAGACCCTGATGAAACGCCGCATCATGCGGCGTCTCATCTGGGTCTACGCTGTTTGCTAAGGCCTTTTTCTAGACGCTAGGCATACATGGGTTAAACCAGCGACAATTACCCATCGATGTTTTCCCGTCATGGTGCTATGTGTGAGCATTTCTAAAACTAAAATTTCATCTACCATATATGAAAACCTTTGCATTTTTGCGTTTAATATTTAACCGATTTAATCAGATATTTATTGTCGTTTTGCATACTTCATGTTATTCAAGACATGTAAAAGTTCAATGTCTTTAAAAAATGTTTTACGCGTAAAATTAAAGTCAATCGAAACAATGGTCTTAATCTGTTCAAACATGGAACAAAAATAAAAGTAAGACTAAAATTTAGACAAATGTGGTCAGTATTTCATGTTTATGTAATCCATTTACAGTACTTATTTCAACCATCCTTCTTGAAAGGCATAGCGTCGTAAAATTCACAATAGTCACCCACCTATTATAAATTCGTTGAAACGGGCTTTTGAAACGTATGACCTATACGTTAGCTTGAATTTATTTCGGACAATGACCTTCAGAAGATTAAACACACGTCGATACACATGCTTATTGTGGAAACTTTCCTCTTGTGTCGAATTGATGTACACTTCTTGATGAAGCAATAAAAAACCCTTTCGGAAGAAAAATAATTATCATGCTCGCCCACAGGATATTATTCATACTTAGCTCATCACTCTGCGTAATTGTCGTTTCTTGAAAGCCGCTGTTAATGAACCATAGAACTTGTAAACATTAATGTAAACATTAAGAGGAAAAACGGTCATGTACCTTTTAGCTATTTTGTTCTCGAAGAAAAGCAAAAAAACGCGTGCAAAACATAAAGTACTGAATATGAATGGCCTACATGTGTGAGATTGTTGTATTATGCTATGTTAATATTTTATTTTATTTTTTTTTCTGAAAAAATGAGAACTATATTTTTAAACTATGTACTGTACATAGATAGATAGATTTATTTCGGCATAGGAAGCATATACAAAGTTCACAACATAACATAGAATAAAATAAAAAACAATTATAAAAAAACTATATAATGAACAATAAACTATGACATGCTCACTAACACCAAGGATAACACAACAAAGGGCAAGCCCTTATTCCAGTGTGGTCCTTAGTAATTGTTGGCATGACAAAAAGGCAGACCTTAAACATAACTATGGTCATAGTAAAATACTGATTTCATGAAATAAAATGTTTAAATCACAGTTCAAATTAGATCCGACTAATAATCACGGGAGTGCGTGGCGTAATAATATCAAAAGCCTCCAAGTATTCTGAGAAAAACTTCAAAAACCTCAATTCAGGAAGTTTCAACTGCAAGTGAACACTAGTTAATGAAAAACGCGTGTTATAGCACCAAAGGTAAAAATAAACAAATAACTGGTTAACCTGAATATTAACTCAAAGGAAATAAATAAGTGTAAAAGGTTCACAACATGGCGATGTCAATACATTTGAACTAGCTCATTAGGCATGCGTTGGTATTTAAGTGTTAGCCTTCAGTGGAAATGTTTCTTAAATACACCACTATCTTAACGCTAAAGCTTTTTTGTTTGATAATAACCGTGCGTATACACTTATGGGGCAAATTGACACACATTTCCTCGTGACAAATATCAGATGCAATTTGATGAGCACGCGATAATCAAATCATTAGCATGCTATGTAATCTTCGGACTCATACTCAAGCATAACATATGGGGTTTAACAGGTTTAACGGCATAGCAAAGTTGCTTACCAATATATCACCGTCTTTATAACTGATGTTGTAATGCATTTTTGGGTCGATTTGTTTGACAGAAATTACAACGGATTAGATAGAACAATATAATCCATATATTCATTTGTTAATTGAAATTTTTGACGTCATGAAAAAATCAATCATTAAGGTAGCATCTCACATGGTCTAATAATAAGTCTTTGGGATTGAACTTTCAATTTGGTACGACAAAATGCTTTATCAATATGTCACAGTTTTGCAAAGGCCTTAACACAAAATATCATATTTATGATGGCATGGCAATTTCCTCCACCTGAGTGGTAACAAGTTAATATATTGTGTGTTGTTGACGTATTTTCCTTTTTTGAAACAAGGTCCGACAGCATCAACGTAACGATGCAGGTGGACGAAAAGAACCACGATCTCACGGTTTACGATACGGCGGGCCAAGAAGCGTACGACAGGCTACGACCGCTGACTTACCCAGATACGGTTCGTTATAAGAGGAACTTGTTTTATGTTTTGATAATTGTGAATGTATTATTATACTAAATTGGTATGCTACGATGCAGTTGCATTTACATATTTTGTTCCATTTTAAGAAAGCGCCACTTAATCCTGTGTGTCAGCAGTATTCAATATTTCAAACAAAAACAGTTCAATGTTATTAATTTGTAAATGAGTTTAAACATGGAAATACATAAAGGTAAACGCAGTAATATACCTGCGCTTAATAGCTTTTTCAAAAGAGTTTCGGCTTTTCAAACATCCTTTTTTCAAAATACTTTTTCTTGTTTTACGCACAGAGGTGATACACTTGTTTTGTATATGGTAAATATATGTGAGGAATATCTTCATTATTTTTTTCAGGATGTGATTGTCATGTGTTTCTCATTGGTTTCCAAAGACTCGTATGACAGTATAAGAGATAAGGTAATTTAAACAAGTTTCATATTGTAAGCTCGTATTGAAAAGTATGTGTATAAATAAATGGTTCCGCTGCCTAGCAGTCACGGCGTAGGAGGTCGAAGGCTCGAGTCTAGTACAAGGCTCATTTTGATACGACCGGTTACGTTGGCTCGGTGGTTGTTGCGTCAAGAATGCATAGTAACCGTTTAAATGAATAATACCATCTTACTAAAAACCAACTTAAGCAATTGACGTCGTTGACAACACACATTAATTATTTAAAAAATCAAATAACACATTTATTTAAAAATTGAAGCATTTGTTTTTCAGTATTAATTGCGACATTCCAATTCTGTGATTCTCTTAGCACGCAAATACGAATGTAAAGCATGTGTATCCCATATAAATCCATGTTGACTATAAACAAATTATAGCACAAACATGACGGGACAAGTCCACTCTTTGAATAGGTGTGTTTAGGAAATGTTTGTTACTATGTATACAATCAGCTTAATGAATAATTTTATTATATTAACCTTCAACAAATGTGTTGCTTTCTTCAGTGGTTGGCAGAAGTAAAACAGTATTGCCGGGACATTCCTATCGTCTTGGTCGGCACAAAACTAGATATGCGCAGTGGAAACAGCAAGAAAGACTTCGCCATTATGAACGGTGACCGCGATTCGACGATAGCATTTAATACGATCAGTCAAGAACAAGGTCATTGGCTTAAAAAAGAAGTAGGTGCCCGGTTTTACGTTGAATGTTCCGCCAAAACGCAGACGTCAACCAGAGACGTTTTTGAAAGTGCAATTATGGCTGCTATAAACCCAACTAAGCGGAAACAGAGAAGAAATGGTTGCACTATTTTGTGATGTTGACTTAAGTTGCTCTACGTGAAGTTAAACACTTTATATACAAGAATTCGTGAGTGGATGCTATGACGATTAATTGATAGTACTTGTTCGACCATGTATTACTTTACTGTTTTAATACACTAAAGGAAAAAAAATGTCTTTGAGACATTTGAAGAACATTAGGCATTTTTTTGCTGTGACGTACATTTGATTTACGAAGCTTACATGTTCACATTTTAAAATCAATCGGCTCATTTATGACGATGATAAAATGAATCGAATTTGTATCTTACTGTTACTTTAACAACACTAAAAGTGTGTCCAAAGTAAAAGATTTTCTTATTCCCTGCAAACAGATCGTGTCCTTTTCTAGTTTAACCCATTTAAGCCTAGTGGACTCTCCCTTCCTTCTAAATTGGATCCATTTATTTCCAAAATTAGGAATGTCTAGTACATTTATTTCTATATTTAGAATATTTCTTACAGAAATTCCTTAAGCAAACAGCGCAGACCCTGATGAAACGCCGCATCATGCGGCGTCTCATCTGGGTCTACGCTGTTTGCCAGGCCTTTTTTCTAGACGCTAGGCATAAATGGGTTAAAATGTGTGATTTTCATCAAAAAATTTTTTTTTTTGTATTTATTATGCAAATATTGCTATCTAACCTCCACTGATATTGAACAAAAGCGTTTGTAACGTGACGTTGCTTGTTTGAATGATTTTATTATGTATATAGTGTACATCTAAAATGTGTATTGAAGTGTCATACTTAGATTAAAGAAAACTATCATGGCCATAGAAATGTACTCTTGGTAACCATACAAATATTAATTGTTGTTTTCTTGTTTTCTTAAAGTAAAATATAGATTTAGTTATATACGAATACTGGGTAATTAATAATAAAAAGTTAACCAGGGAAACCATTTCGTTTTAATTTGTCTGCGGGATCAAAATAGTTTGAAAAATAAAATTATTAAACAATACTGATCCGAAAAGCTTATTAATTGCGAGGAACGTCTATTGTTCTCTGTTGAAAATAACCACAATATGGCACGAAATATTATTGTTAAAATTGCATACAACTTATGAAAAGGGTCTTTCGACGTACTTTTTCCGTTCAGTTTCCTTTACAGTTTATTTACCTCGTGAAAATGTGTGTGTGGGTGGATGGCATCCCACTCGACACCGTACAGAGTTTACAAACAATATATGCACATTACATCGCATCTTATACATTTTACCATCAATAGCTTTTACATGGCACTATTCAACAATATTTGCTTACGAAATATTGAACAATACATGACTTCTGCTTTCTTGTTTCACAACTACTGGAGAAGTGGTGGCAATATAAACAACATTAAGTAAAGGAATATACAATACATGACTTCTTTCCACAACTACTCAACAAGTCTTGACAATAGTTCCCATTCTGTACGTTGCTTCAAATAATTAAAAATAATAATTTCATTTAGTTCAAGGCAACTTAAGGACAAGTTCGATTTTGCTGATTCAAGTGTGGATTTAGTTTTGTTCATTTTACTATTATAAATATAGATTGATTTTATCAAAATAAATATACGGTTTAAGGGTTCATTTGTATTTGCATGTCCCAGTATTAAAGAGGGCACTTATGTGTGACAAACAAATCCACCATAATGCAAGTAAATATGTGTGTTTAAAAATATTTGTATAGGATCAGTAGCAAATGTTGTTTTATTTTATTTCTGAATTGGTGAACGTGATAATCTGGTTACATATAGCATTTATTTAAACAACATACTCTGAAGTTAATGTTAAGTTAAAGGAACCGTTGACTGAATAAAAATTCAAAAGGAAACGTTTTTTAGAATAAGTACACTTAAATGAAACAAGAAGTTGGGAAATATTGCAAACCATCCTAAATCAATCGGAAGATCAGAAATATGTATCAAGGGAGCTTGGTATTTTGCGAGCAAGTAAATGCCCGGATGTTAATGTTATTTCTGATTGGCTAAACGTTTATTTATGCTCTTGTTTTAATAAACATTATCATTAAATCATTACTATTTACGAAGCTAAACGACCTTTTCATTTGGAAGCTAAGGTCAAAGTTATATATTATTGTTTTTCTTGTTTTGTTACTATTCATTATACTGTTACGATCGCTTCATTTTCATTTAAGCAGAAAGTAACCATTCGTTGTTACTGTTGTTGTACTGTTGTTATTGTTATATTTACCTACATCGTAACATACGCAAAATATTACATGCACGCTATATTTTGAAGCACATGTTCTGAAGCTTGTAAGCTTTCTTCAAATTATTAAACTGATTTAGAATAATATGCAAAATAATTTGCAGATTACCAGTTAATATCAAAATCCTGTAATTTGACCCTGTCTTATGCAGCCCGAAATCGCAAGGTAAATGTTTGCCGTCACAAAGTTTAACGGTATTACAGCCCTGAAAAAACTCGACAGCCCTCTGCAAGGGACAAGACAATTATTTATCTGTTACAACCATCTAAAATAACGTACCCCATTAAAAATGCATTGCAAAAAAGTGTTTTATCTAAAAATCAAATACGACGAGAATTCACTTAAAAACACCTAACGGGGTATGCGAAAAAATAGCAAACACATGTTGTGAACATATTTATTTGAATTTATTGTGGAATGTATGAAACAAGTTGAACTACGATAGATAAATCAAAATCTCGCTTCCATGCACGTTTTAGAAGGAATTGTTAAAGATTTTAGCATTATTTCAAATGTCATAGGATGTGATCGCTTAAACCGGTATTTGAACCAGTGTTGTCAGGATTCGTAAGCGGATGCGCTACCACTGCGCAACGCAAACTCTCATGACCTACTGCGAAATATTTTACCTATTGATAACTTTATCTATTTTCAAAAACATAATTGTTTTACGAACGAAAATTGTGTTATTGTCTACGAACGTTTTATTTCACTAAAAAGGGTCTTAGAAAATTCACTTAATTGGGTCTTAGAAAAATTCTCATTATAAAATTTTCGACAAAAAACTTTCTACATGAAAAATTGTTAGAATAAGAAAATTCTATGTGAATTTATTTTTCGTCTGCCAACAACCCACTACATCCGGGCATATTTGCCCATTGCTAAACACGCAACCGACTATATACGAGACGTCTTCCTGATTTGCGGTAAAGCTAAAGCCAATGAACTAAAAACGGTAAGCTGTCGACCAGGATGGATAAAACAACAGTCAGAGCAAGCAAGCAATGTATAAACAGCAAAATAACCAAACAAGGACGCGTGTACGTGTACCATAATAACACTATACGCCCTTAAACCCGTAACAGGTTCAATAAGAGGAAGAATGTTGTTGACATTGTCACATGGATCTCATTTCTACGAATAACTGTTATTTGAAAACTCAAAACGGACTTTGACCTCTAATGGATGTAAATATAGTATCACATTTTGCGATGTTAAAAGAGCAATACAAACATGAAGTAAAAATGCTATTTTGACCGAACGACAAAAGACAAAAACTTTGTGTAAATGCATCGGAAGTAAGTCTAAGTCTTTCAATTACGGGACATAAAGGAGGAAAATCAGAAAAGTCATCGTTCGGGCTTATGTTTTGCGTTATAGCAACACTTGACTATGACTGCATAATCGTGTATAATATATCACGATTGGTAAATAATAGTACATGATCATATACTGGTTAATTGTGCGCGAAAAAAAGAAAGCATTCAAGTTATCGATGGTCCCAACTTAAAATGTCGAACTTACAAAAACACAAGTCTTCATGAGTCGTATTTTTGTTAAACATTTCTTGCACAAAATCAAATGAAGATTATTTTAAACATGTTTAAAAGTGTCTCATGATGGAGCATGTTCGTATGGAATTAATTTGACGTTAAGTTAATAAATCTGCTGTAAAATGTATCTTCGTCATTAGACTTGCATGTATGTGATGTTTCGGCAAATTGGACAGCTTATTGTAATAGATTTTGTTTCAATAGAATAAATTATTCCACTGTTTTCCATTAGATATAGCAAAGCAAGGCGTGTTTTCTGTTTTACATGGTGGAACAGAGGTGACAACCGCAATTTTTATTTATAGTGTGGCCTCAACTTAGTAACTTGTGGGAACAACTAATAAAGTTTAGGGAACAACATCATAAGTTGTGGTTTCAACTTAATAACTTGTGGAAACAACTTTTAAAATAACTTGTGTAAACAACTAAGTACGTTGTCCCCACAACTTATTCAGTTGAGACCTCAGCTTAGTAACTTATGGCCACAACTTCATAACTTGTTCCCAAAACTTAGTAATTTGTTGATTTAACTTATTAAGTTATTCCTTCAACTAAATAACTTGTGGGAACAACTTATTAAGTTGAGGCCGCAGCTAAGAAACGTGTGGCGATAACTTCATAACTTGTTCCCAAAACTTATTAGTTGTTGCCTCAACTAAATAACTTGTGGGACCAACTAACACTAATTCAAGTTTAATCAATAAGATCGGCCGTTTCATCTTTACTGTTTTATCCCAATTAATACCCCTTATTTAGCTATGGATCCCCCGTTCGAGCCCTGTCTGAGTACTTGCCATGTAAGCCAAGGATTTTAGATTTGAGCCCCTATCTGAGCAATCGCCAAGTTAGCGACTTGGTTCAGGTTTCGAACCCTGGTGTGAAAACTAGCAACATAAGCGACGGATTCCGGTTGCGAATCCAGGTCCGATACCTCCCTTTTTTAACAACGGGTCTTTGGGCTTTAGTCCTAATCTATGGACTTTCCCAGAAAGCCACTTGGACCCAGTCTGAGTATTCGCACACTACGTTACGGATCCCGGTTTGGAGGCCCTGCTTGAGCACTCACCCTGTATGCTATGGGCCCCGAGCTCAAATCCCAGTTTAAGTACTTACCATTTAAGCGAACAGACCCTGATCCAAGTCCTAGTCTTAGCGCCGGACCCGAAAAATGCGGGATTTATAGCTGACCGGGCTAGTTCTCGGACCGGCGCTCGAACCCGAACACCTAGCTTGCGAGTCTAGATCGCATTCCGGGACTCGAACGCAGGAAATATTGCTTACGGAGCTAGTGCTAATTTCGGCAACCGGTCACTTAGAAGGCGAGTACTAGTATGGTATGTTAGCGATGGTTGTTTGGTTGGAGTCCCTGTGTGAACCCGTAGCTTTCGGTGCAAACGCTCAGGCTGAGGTTCGCAACCGGGATCCTTCCCTTACTGGGCAAGTGCTAAGACACAAGCTTGAACCCGGGATCCATAGCTTTCAGGGCTAGTACTCAGACTGGGGCTCGAACCCGGGACCTGTCACTGTTGGTGCAAAAACTCACATCGAAATTCGAGCCGTCGCTTAAAGGATATGTCGTCAAACCGAGGCTCGATCTAGAGACCCAACGCTTTCAGGGCTAGTGCTCGTACCTTTATTCGAACCCCGGGACCGTCGAAAACTCCCAATTAGCTTTTCAGACTACTGCTCATACCGTGATTCGAACCCAGGGACCGTCGAAAACAAGGCATCTAGGGATCGAGCCCAGGTCAGAGCAATCACCCTTTACAAAAAGGGTCCTGGGTTCAAAAACCATGGTCCACTCTCTTATGAAGCGAGTGCTTCTGGACTCGAAACCGGGATCCGACGCTTACGTTGCTAGTGCTCAGAGCGGGGATGGAACCCTGAACCCAGTCGCTAACAAGGCAAGTGCTCAGACAGGGGCTCAATCCTGGGATCCATAGCTTACAGTGATACTGCTCAAATCGACGCTCGAACCCGAACACACAATAGAACAAGTTTAAGGGTACTAACGGTGATCAAACGGTAAAGATGAAACGGCCTATCTGATTGGTTAAACTATGTTGTGGTCCAAACTTAGTAAGTTGATCCCACAACTTATTAAGTTGTGGTCTCAACTTAGTAACTTGCGGCCAGAAGTTGTATGAACAAGCTATTAGTTGTGGCCACAAGTTACTAAGTTAAGACCTCAACAGTTTATATTATTTTAATCTCTTTTTGCGCTCATCAATGCTATAAAATGTAATTATTCTATAAGCAAACGTTTGCGTTTCGTCAATTTACCTTACAAAAACATGGCTATATTGATACTGTAATATATTAATTAGCGCGCAAAATACCGAAGTTACAATTTTTCACAGTATCAACATGGCGAAATGCCAAAAATGTAGGTTCATCATTTTTTAAATTGGGACCATCGTTATGCTTGCAGCTAAGACACGGTGCGACCTATGTCTTAATTAATGTTCACAAGTCATATCAGTCATTGCAGAACTAAATACGCGTTAACGTGTAGTGCGGTTGTTTAAGGGGCCGTTTAACGTTTTTGTAAATTGACACAATTAAAAAAACGTGTTTCAGATTCGCAAATTTCGTTTTAGTTATGATATTTGTTGATGACATAGTAATACTGGCAATTTACCATGCTCTTAAATATCCATTATATGCCTCTTTCAATGATTTGAAAATCTGAAAATTATCAAGCGTCGTGCGACGCGAAACGATTGAATAATTTGGAAAGTTCTGTTGTTGTTATATTTTGGAAATACGAGGATTGCTTATACAGTAGACTCTGTGTAAACCGGACGGTCTGGGGGCCGGCCAGATCGTCCGGTTTTCAGAGAGTTCCGGTTTACCAAGAGTATGCATATTGCCGAAATATACATTGTATGCATTGTGTACAAAATCATATAAGAATAAAACAAACCATATACATTAACATGTACCATGTGATAACTATACTCATGTAAAGTTTATGTTTAAAGCATTCTTCAAAAAATGTGTTTTTATAAAATTAATAGCAAAAAACATTCTATGCCGACTTGTTTTGATTAATCCCAAAGTGAGTGTGGTGCTTTATACATGTACATACGTGACATTTGTCATATAGGCGAGTGTTCGAGTTCGCCATAAATAGCTCTGAATAAATTAAACCTCAAAGACAATTTTGACGAATAACGATTGAGAAGACTTGTAGATTTGAGACTATTAAAGTGATATAATGGGCAATTAACAGTTTATAGGTGTTTATCGCAACCGTTGTTTATTTTTGGTGTTTTCACTTCATATATACTTGTATTTGTTAATGCAGCATCAACATACTAAAACATTATCCCGGAAAGAGAAAAATAATGCATTTGAATATCAAACGTACTTTCGTCTGATCATGCATGTACGATGTGATACTAAATTTAGTTTTAGTGCAGATTCGTTCATACGACACAAAGACACGACACAATTTCGTTTTACGGATCATTTTCGCTTACTGGACTGGGTGGGTCACGTAAGAATATCGAATATAAAATATATTTTTATAAACAACACACAACACACAAAAACAGTGAACAATGCCCATAATATCACTTAAATGCTGAAGATGCGTTTGAAATTAAGAAAAGGCAATGCATGAATTTGCAGACAGATGGATGGATAGTTAACGGTCATATTTCTCACAGTTTTACCTGACAAACAAACAAACATCCATTTAAGCGTTAAAAACATGGCTATTAGATCTTTTTAACCACCCGAGAAGATCACAAGAAAGTGATCGTCGCAACGGCATGAATTGATTTTGTAATTAAATTGTTTATCATAAGCTTAATAAAACGATCGAGTCAATCACTTTTTGGTGTTACCGCACGTCTATTATAGACATTCACAGTTTGTTTTACATTATTTAATCGGACTTCTTTAGCGCGCTAACGACTTGACACCTTTATGGTATGTTTAATCCGATTATCAATGATTGCGCGTGCAAAATGTGTGACACCGCACGCGCTGTGACTAGGTATTGTAATTTTCACGCCTCGGGCATCTTGAGAATTTGGACCGTCCGGTGTACTCAATGTATTTTACTTTGAACATGACCAAATTCATGGAGATATCCGTTCGGTTTCCGGTTTTGAGAGAGTTCGGTTTATTCAACATTTTTACACAAAAAAATAGATGGAGAAAATACGGGACTAGCCCGACCGTTCGGAATCGGGAGAGTTCCGGTATTGGCAGAGAGTCCGGTATTGGCAGAGTCTACTGTATAGGTAAAAAATACATCCGCTCTAAGCATGAGCATAGATGGTCGAGTTGTCTAGGCTGGAGACCTTTTACTTCAGAACTCCAGGGGTCAGTGGTTCGAGCCCTGTTGAGGGTTAATTTTTTCCTTTTTAAAAATTGTATTCTGGTTTTTTTACTGGAGATTTGTATGTCAAATGTTTTAATTTATTAATATAACGCATTTAAAGGACATGCTTCAATACATGCCAAATCTGTTAAACGTCCCCTTTAAGATTCGGTCACCCAAAGCACATATATCACATGCATTTTATAATCTTGTTATTGATTTAATACTTACAGGAGAGAAAAAAACTTACCCTTCTTTTTTTCGCCTAAACCTTGAATGGAATGCCTAGCTGAACATTGTGTTACACTTAGGTGCAAAACGCGGATAAACAGTTCCATGCAGTTCGTAGGCATCTAAAATTCAACAGTATAGGAACAGTAAATGCTTTTGCTTGTTCGCGTTGACGTGCATTTATTTATTAATGAAAAATCAATTAGTGTTGTTAACGCATCATCGTGCTTTCAAAAGGAAGTTAACTTAAAGTTGTGTTTATGTAGATTTTTTTGGACACAGACGGAAGTAACTAATGTCAGTTTTACTGATTTCATAACGATACAATTCGTTTATTCGCTAGATTCAAGGTTACATTTTAGTCGCGTGTTTACAACATGTTTTATATTGACTATTTTAAACTATGCATGCAAATTTGATGTATAAACCACACATGCAAGAACTTAAACAGTTAAATCTAGTGTTTAAAGTGCATTCTTATAAAACAATTATACACACTGGCATACTTTGGACATAAAGTTTAAAAATTGAGAATGTTGTATTACCAAAATAATAATAACTATTGAAATATATGCAAAACTAGCATTAATGCATTAGAATCAAGCGACTTCGGCGAAAATTTAAAGTAAAAAAAATAAAATAATTATAATGTTTTTTATTTTCCTGATAATTTATGCTATGATAGGTTCATGTCTTGGATTTCTTTGCAGGGTAAAAGTTTGTGATCAGATGTAATGAAGGGTTTCACTTAGAGTTGTGCCAGAGAACAGTGTCAAAGAAATAGGGTTTTTGTTTTGTGTCAATGTTAATAATTAATTAGAATAGCCAGTATAAATGTTATTATAAACAGGCTGCGGGATACACATCCACGTTAACTGAAAGCCCTGAAATCATGAATCATGCTGTCAAATCCAATGGGAAAATAAATAGAGATTTGGGGTCAGTTCTGGGGTATGGGGATACTAGTGTACTGTTTAATGAAGGATGCCTGGTTAGTGTATGGGGGAGTTCGAGAGTTTTCTGTAAGTTTATGAGTCAGTCAAAGTTTGGCTTAAGACCAGAGCGTTTGTTGTTTGAAAGGAGATGCCATCAGATTTTCTGATCGTTGACCACATTGTGGAGGCATCTTATGGAAAGATAAAAGAAGAAAATCTAAATGGGATCCCATTTTTGTTGGGCTTGAAGAATTATGGCCGAAAATAATAAAATAATTTAATGAAGAAAGTTGATGGATAATGGGATAGAAGATAGAAGATTAATGAGATGTATGATGCTTACTAGAACTAGATTTGAATAAATATTGGCCATCAGTTTCACAAAGACAACTCCAAATAACTAATACAGAGAAACACACTGACAGGAAGAATTCGTATCATAGTATATAAACATCATAAAGTGAAGCAGTGATGTGTAGTTCCCATCGGGTAACTTGAAAGAACGAAGAATAACTTCCTTGGGTTTTGACATGAGACCTGAATATATTTGTGACTTACATAACGGAGTACAGCAAGAATAATTTGTTTTAACATTTGACATTTGATCATCATGGATAATCCAAACTGAAATTTCCTATTTTGTTTTAAATGTGCATGCTTTTAGAATAGAAATTCATGCAGGAAAATTAAAAAGATAAATAGATAAATAAACTTTGTAATCCTCATTGCGGTATTGTGAATTGCATAGACCCCAAAATTTCAAGTCCTTTCCTTCTATCTGAGGGACATTGGTTGACCTTTGGTTACGTTCAAAGTATATAGTTAGTTCGCTCTACTATACTATCGAAAAATCTTTGACAGACAGAGCTTAGAAAATTGAATCTAGGAACGATCTTAGTGCGAGAATGAGCCAGGAGAAAATACGCTTTTTTTATTGAACAACTTACAGTGGGACACAAAACACTCAATACATCATTTGTTTCACATAAAAATGTTGACATGCACAGATAATTTCATTCTAAATATTTTAGAGCAACACATGATTTATATTTATTATTATTATTTGAGAAAAAAAGAGACTTCATTGAACGCGTACGTGTTTCGGTATAACCCATTACATTCAACAACAATATATTAATTAAAACACTTTAAGCGTTCACATCGTCATCGCCATCCTATTAAAAACAGTTAAATGTAATTGTTTCTGTTGTTGTTGTTGTTTTCCCGGAATGTTCACCCTCTTTACAGCGGGTATATACGATCTTGTCAAATATTTATTAAGTAATATAAAATGTGTAAAAAAACTTATTATACATATATTTCAATATAAACTAAAATAAAAGTTTAGAAAAACATGCGTCGAAAAGTGCTAAATAAGCCAGATATTTTATTCTGAAATCGAAAAAGGCTGTACACAGCGATATCGATTCATACGACACACGAACACTTACTAAAAAGACGAATGCATCGGTTATTGTAGGAAAATATGTACGAATTATCTTCGTCACAATCGGCTCGGGGCGCTGTATTGTATTGGCTGCATTTTATGAAATTCGTCTTAAATGTATCATTTTTCTTGCATAATTATTGTGTGTTATGATAACATATTTGTATCAATATAATACAATTCAACACATATAAAATCGTATAATCTCGCTTTAAAGTGAGCATGACAATCAATCTCCACCCAGAGTTGTCGTCCCATGCTCTCACATACAATCTCTTCCACCACAAGAAAATCCTACCAGATTTGGTAGGATTTTTTTCGGCGTAAGCTGTATTACGCCAGCTTTTCACCCTGACTTGACCTTTGTAAGGGTCCAATAATACACAAATAAAATTTCCCGCGGCTAGGTACGAATGAATACACTTCATTTATTCCATTGGCTGATTTGAGTATAACACCAGAACATTGGAAACATATCCGCGTCTTTGTAACACTGTTTTACTGCATGAAACAATTTTATCTCTAATGAAAAGGCTCAATAGATAGAACAGTTTTACAATCAATTTTCGACATAAATACAGTTTGTTCGTTCACCTTTTATTTTCAGAGAATTACCAGCGCAAAAGCGTTTATACTAAAGGCTATGTTGTCATATTTAGTACTTACTTGCATTGCATTTCAACCCGCGAGGTTTCGGGTCAATAAGCGGCTATTTGTGAAAGTCATAGTTTATATACAGTTCATCGTCGGAGTTCGCAGAAGGGGTTGCGATCATTGTGTTACACCGGTCTTACTGACAATAACGTAGTGACTGTAATGCATTGCATTCCAATCCGCAAGGTATCAAGGTCAGTTTGTCAGTTTGCGGTCAGTTGCAGAAATCTTTATATAAACGCCGTCTCGTAAACTTTGTGCACTTGAAGTCTGTTTTGATCAGAAAGATACTAAATAAAGATATTCGGCGATATTATTGTGGTATGTCAATCATCGATTTTTAATATGGTTTCAACATTGGCATGATAAGGACCAATTTTGATAAAATTAATTAGAAATATTTATCCATTTAGACCAGTTTATTAAGCATGAGCACAATAATTCACTATACTATAATTATGCAATTAAATAAGATTCGAGTATTGCCGGCTGACCTATATGCACTCGTTTATTTTCATGTTTCTTGTGTTTTTCTATTCTGTAAATATAGATATCTGAGTAATAATATCACATAAAGCATAATAAGCCACGAAATCTGGCGCAACACCCCGTAATTGATTTGCTTATGATGTAGCTAAGAACTGCGCAGAAAAAAGGCATCCGCTACTTTTTATCTCATAGAGATAACTTTTGATCGTTCATAGACATCGACCACACTCAACGCCGTATATCTTTTTTTTTAAAGATATTTCTTGTTAGGTATTATATAATGTAAACTAGAACCATTTTCTTTAAGATTTAAAAAAAGTGTTTAAGTAAAGGTTCATAATAAAATTAAATTACCTACAGTAAATTTGAAAAATGTAAAAATAACAACGATAACATTAGTGTACCACGTGGCTAGGCTATCTTTAAATGTACCACGTGGTTAGGCTATCATCACGTGGATAGTTATGAAGGCAGGGATTTGATCCAGCTATGCTGGTTCCAGTCAAATCTCTGCGCAGAGGTTGCATGACAATGGTTAGAACTCTAAGGGAGATAACCATCACGAAATTGAAAGCGGATTTACAGAGTTGTCGTTTCCAGACTTTCAAATCTAAAATCTTAATTTTCGTTAATTTTATGTATGTTGGTTCAGGTTTCCTTGTTTTCTTTTCTTATGTTAATGTCTTGTTGAGTTGTGAGTAGCATACGAACTTGATATACAATTTCTTATAACTATATTCCAGTCATACAATTAATGTGCCACTGTTTCGTCGCACCGTTCATTCAACCTATGTTGTGTGTGGTAACCTATTTAGACGTATGGTTCACATGAACTACTCAGATGAAACAATCATGTGTAATAGTATTTTGAGCAGTGACAAACTAAACAAGCAAAATTAAAGACGTCACTTAAAAATGTCATTTAGTCCCTACGTGTATGCTATATCAAAACATTAGCCGGAAAAGGTACTTCGTGAAGTGGATTGAGATCATTCGCAAATATTTGCTGCAATATTCAAATGAAACCGTTAAACTGTACCTAAATCTTAAAAGGAGTAAGTAAAACCGTGATGCCAACGGTGGACTAAACAAAACGACGGTTATGAACAACGTTTGAAATGGAAGTTCATTGTTACCTTTGTTAAGTCATTTGTCCAAGTCTTGTTTAATGCTTACAGTTTTGGATTTCGTTGCTTGGGCCATATATAGGTTTCAAAAAGAGTTAGGTAGACAATTAGGAATACCAAGAAATCTTAGAATATGTGCACATTGTCAATCAGAAAATGAACCTGTAAAAATAGAGGACGAATATCATTATTTTTTTAATGTTCTAAATATGCTGAAATTAGGCAAACTTATTTGTATAATTGGTATCATGGCAGGCAAACTATTTTGAATTTCTTTGATCTGTTAAGAAATAAAAATGAGTGTGTTATGAAACAAATAGCCTTCTATGTTAACCTGTTAATACGTTTTTCATATGGAACGCAATACTTGTAGTTGAATTATTATTTTTTTCTCCAGTCAAATGTTATTGTAAATATAAACGTAGGGATAACTATCGGTATTATATATATATATTGTTCCCTATAATTCATACTGTGATATACAAAGAAAAATCACTTCTTCATATTTTATATAACCATTCAAGCATTATAAAGTGTTAATTTACTGACGTTCGTTGCACTGCAATAATGCGATATGTGTTCCTATAACAAAGAGCATTAATTTCTATAACAAAGAGCATTCAGTTAATGGGACACCGCTTGATCAGTATATATATATATATATATATATATATATATATATATATATATATATATATATATATATTATCATTGTTGAAATTGGCGATCGGGAACCGGAGTGGCTATCAATAGACGCAAGTGTATGCTCATAGCGCAGTCTCAAAATATACGAAAAATATCGTTTCTGAATCAAAGCACTGAAGGTACTGAAGTTGTTCGCTGTTGCATAATCTTAGACGCAACTCATTTTTCAAAATTATCTTATGGCTTTTTAAATCGCAAATTTGAAATTAAAACAACCCATTCAAATTTAGAGTGTGTACACAAGAGTGTGTACAAACGCACAGGTGAGATGCGTGTGCACGGTTTATCATCATAGTTATTTTTAAACGTTCTGAAAGCATTAAAAATATGACGAAAATGCTATGATGATAACACGTTTATATAAAATAAAATTTGCAATCACCATCATTTTAAATTAATATTGTGGAAATATCGAATACCTATCACACTAAGAATATAATTTCAAGATGGAAATTCCCTTTTCAAAAACTTTTGTTGATACCATATACAATTCAAAATAAACAATAAGATAATCGATGAAATCAATAAATTAATCCGCGAGCAGTACTTTTTACTCACGAATAAGTTAGATTTGTGATTTTATAGCGGACGGCATCGCCTCTGACCAGACTACGCAAATGCACAGGCTGGACTTGAGCTACGCTGGCCGAAACGCCATAAGACCCATTTTCGCATGACGCAGGTATGAAAGTGTGACTTGAATGTTTCGAAAGAAATCTGCGTGTTACATATTAAAACACGATATATTTCGATGGTGGAGAAAAAAACTCATAATAAACCATATGAGGACACACATGATGTGAACTCCAGTAGTAATATTTGTATCTACTAACACTAATGTGTGGTTTGACTATAAAACACACATTTCATGCGGTGAATATGCGACTAACAAGTGAAAAAACACACACGATTGTTTAACTTTTGTTTTTCAATTTAATTATTTAGAAACATAAATTTCAAACTTTATTTCAAAGTCAACATGTTCGCCGAATATCTTTTTAAAAGATATTTCTTTTTATATTTAGCAATTTTTTATTTTCGGTTTGAGCGATTATAAAGAATTCTTGTCGTTGTCTATAGTATACCTGTAGTTTTTGGTGAACTCATTTTCAACGCTTTATAAATTAGGAACTGTGAATATAAACAAACTTAACATTATACTATTGTGTTGTTTAGCACCCGTGAATACAAGAGATCTCCGCTATCTGTTGAGAACAAACGAACGTTTCCCAGACATATCAAATTTAACCCCGCTGTAGTAGCAAGCTCTATCAACAATGTTACGCAACAGACGCGTGTATTTGACTATCCATATCCCTTGTAAATGAGCAGTACTTCGCGCATCTTTAAATAGGTTCAGATTATGACTGACCTGTGATGAGCAAAAATACCTCATCATTAAGACGCAGCAGATAGTTGACTCGTTTAATCATCCATAAAATTCTCTTCCGCGACACGTATAATACAAACATTGTTTATTGATTCTTTTCTATATACGCTCCGTTAAAAATATTCCGTTTAACACGATATTCACATCATGTTTCCATTTGTGAATGAATATAGTTGAAGAACTCGACTATCTTGCATAAATTGTACAGCTCTTTCTCGGCGCGGATACGTCAGTTATCAGGTTTATCGTAGTTAGGAAAACTGGATTGAAACGTGTAGTATTAACGTTAGTTGTTTGCAAGCGACTAAAAAGTGCAATGAGATCGTGGGAATTCTTTGAAAACTACTTGAATAGTATACTATGCCATGCATAAGAGGAGTATAGTATAATTACCTGTGCACATATGCATGGGCTTCCGCAGGAATTTTCCTTGGGGGGGGGGGTCAATGGTGTTTTTCCCCTTTTGCCGCCGGAGGCGTAGAAAATTTTGAGATTAAAGCCAGATAATTGCATCATAAAGTATATCTGAAAGGTTATGAGTTAGGATTTTGAAATTGATAAATTGACTGTATTGGAGTAGGTTATACCTATTTTTCTCTCCTTTGATCATAGTGGCAGCAAGTGGCTTAACTGACTTTTCTCATATAGAATCTAAATACAATTTCTGACGCACATAGGGACTGTGAAAGCAAACATTAAGTATTTCAGAGAGAGCACTAAGAGAAGACAGCTAGTTCCGAACACACCATTGTAAAGCGAAACAAGGTGGGTTGCAAAGTAAAAAAGCATACGAATCTTTGCAGACCATTTTATCGAAATACGCCGTCATTAACTTAAAATATATAGCGCAAAACGAACAGAATCAAAAGAACGACAGACTGCACATCATCTATGGACGGCAAGTGGAACGGCGACATTTGTGATAAAGCTCCACATAATAGCCAAATATTCGTCCATTTTAGAACCCATCACGCAAGCACTTAAGGCTGTCCAATTAGACATAATCGGTGTCAAAAATACGTTCATAATCTGACATCGATGTTCACCGATCATCTAGAAAATGCGGATTCGATTTTCGCGGAGGATATATTCGGTCCGGCATTAAAAACAGCCGAAGATATTGGTGTACAATGACAATACCACGGCAATGTGGCCGTCAAGTACACCGAGCAAATGTTGGTGGAACCAGTGAGGAATGCTATCGACGCACGATTTATATTCCGTACATGGACTCACTGATCCAGTCTCTAGAAAGCTGATTTTCATAAACTATTATTATACCTCACTTTTATTCACAATGCTAAACTCCCATAGGCCATCGTGACAAAGAAATACTGTAAGACCCAGCGGGAAAAAATTTACTGTCCAAAAAATACTGTCGCCCGCTACCTTGGCAATCACGTGCCACCAGCGGGAAAAAATTTACTGTCCAAAAAATACTGTATCCCGCTGCCTAAGCAATCACGTGCGGAATGTTCGAAAATTATACTGTCCCATTCGCGCATGCGCCGTACGCAGTTTTGCATGTCCGTTGTGTTTGTATAATTAAAATATCGATTGCAGCTGAATCTGTGCTGTGATTAATGCCATTATTTAAGCTTTGACAGGATTCATAAAAAATCAAATTAGTATCCTCGACTGTCCTAAAATCGCTAGTACGTAAGGTCGCGGCCATCTTTGTTTTTTCTTGATATCGCGAGATGTCACGGCAGGTGCGAAATTTTGACGTCATCTCATTTGCATATACTACAACACTTGCAGACGTATTATTTTCCGGGCACAATGAGGTTTAAACAGGTATTTATTGTTGTTACAAGATGTTTATCCTAAATTTATGTATTTTTAATGCTTAAAATATCTCCATGGAAACAAGCCCAGATCTGTGCCTAAAATCAGTGTTTCAAAAGTTTTGATATTGTTTACGTTTGCATCAGTGAATGAAGGTCACGTGACTTCATCGGAATTTTCGTAGTAAGGCCAAGCAAATTTTGAAAAGTGTTTAACAGTGCATTGGTTTCTTATCTTCTGAATTAATTTTTATGAAATTTCTTGTACTTTTTACAGAAAAACCCACAGCCTATTCACAGCAAATACAGGTTATACTCTCCCTCAGCAATGACTGCTGGTTACAGAAGTGTAAAGGAAGATGGTATGCCAGTGTTGAAGGCCTCCAGGGTGTATCGGGTTCCAGAGACCACACTTAGAGACAGGGTCTTATTGAAAATTGACCCAGATACATGTGTAATGGGGAAAGTTCCCATGTTTGACCAGTTCCAGGAGGCTAAAATTGTTGAACATTCTAAGAATATGGCAGCTCTGGGGTATGGATACACGCAACAGGAGTGTGTAGATGCTGCAAGTATGTATGCTGTCCAGCTTGGTATACGCACCAAGGATAAACCCTTGACCATGAGTTGGATGAGGGGGTTTATGAAGAGATGGACAGAAATCCGATTAACAAAGCCGAGGGGTTTGGAGTATGCTCGCGTAAAAATGGCAAGTTAGAGCACGGTGAATGTGTATTTTGATAATCTTGAAAAGTGCCTTCGAAAACATGATTTACTGGACAAACCACACTTGATTTACAATGCTGATGAAAAAGGTGTAACCATTGATCACAAGCCTCCACATGTCATCTCTAGTGTAGACTTTAAGCCGCAAGCAGTAACGTCAGGCAAGGGTCAGACAGTGACTTTAATAGGCTGTGGAAGTGCAAGTGGAGCATCTGTTCCCCCGTTCTTTGTTTTCTCTGGACAGAGGTTGAATCTGGACCATTTAAAAGGCAAAACTCCTGGTACTGATGCAGCCATGTCAGACAGCGGTTGGTCGAATCTTGAAGTTTTCACTCGCTATCTAACTGAACACTTCATCAAATTTGTCCCCAGTAGAGAAACACATCCACTGATCCTTCTAACTGCAGTGTTTTTTTATGGCAATTTCGGGGCCGATATTCGGCCCCATTCCCCTCAAAAAAGAGTATATATTTTCCCCCCATTTTGTAAAATAAATCCCCTCCAGAATAAAAATAAATTTTTTTTTTTTTTTTAGAAAGAACTGTTTCATAATCATGACAAATATATCTCAAATTTATTTCAAAAATAACAAACAAAGTATATAACTATAATTTATATGATTTTTAATTATTATAAAGTGTTATATCAAATTAGATTAGTTTTTTCCAAATCAGTGGACTTTTCACATGAATTGCATTTTTCTCCCAAAATGGCCAGGAAAAGGCCTGATGTATCTATATTGTGTCAATATTTGTTGTTAAAAACATTCCAATTTGGTTCATTTTATTGAAAAAAAATGCTCAAATTTGCCTTTTAATCAATTAAAAAAAACTAAGAAAACTGAGACTGTGCATGAAGGCTGAACTGTCTGAAACTAATGTTGAAAAAAATCATTGATATATATTTCAGAAAAAGGACAGAGACATTCTGCTGTGAATATTATATTCATACAAACACGTGTATTCATATAATAAATATCATTACATATAAAAGAGTGATTTTTAAATTTTCCCCTTTTCCTAAAAAACGACGCATTTTTTCCCCTTTGGACGGGCCCCGCCGCCATTCCCCTATAAGTGAAAAAAAACACTGCTACTGGATGTGCACAGATCACACGTGTTTTTAACACTTGCAGAATGGGCTAAGAAGCAAAACATTATTTTGTTTATTCTGCCAGCTCATATCAGCCACTTATGTCAACCACTAGATGATGTGTGTTATGGTCCCTTCCAGAAGATGTACAACGCACAATGTCACAAAGTCATAAGGGAAACCAGTGCAGCGATCACGCGCTACAACATTTGTGAAATATCCTGCAAGGTCTATGCAAAGGCGTTGAATGTCACTAACCTGCAAAGCGGTTTCATGCGCACTGGAATCTATCCCGTTCGACAGAAATGCTGTGCCAAAAACTAGCCTCATTCCAAGCACAAGTTTTTGAGCCACTGGAAATTGGGCCCCCAGATGTTGGCATGTGCAGTCAGAGTACTGAATCAACTGTAGAAGGTGGAGTCATTGCTGAGGACAAACTTGATTTTTTTCCCACACTGAACATCATCTTAAATCTGTCAAACAGACCAACAGCAGTGAAAAGAAACCTAGAAACACTTTAAGTAGGCATATTTCTGGAAAAGAACTTACAAGTGACTATGTAATGAAAGCTGTTTATGAACATCAGGAGGGCCAAATTAAACCGAAATCAAAGAAACCAACAGCAAAGTCTAAGAAAGCTGCTCCAGTGTCTAAAAAGTCTTGCATGACTTCTGCGCTGAACAGAAATCCAGTGGCTGGGCCATCATGTGCAAACTTGGTCCACTCCAGCACTGAGTCTGAAGCCTCTGATGATGAAACTGACCCGTCTGAACTCTGCTGTGTTTGTAGGAAATTCCAGCCGAGTGAATTGGTACAGTGTGTTTTCCTCACATTCACACAATTGGCACAGTGTGATGGCAAGAAGAATGGTCATCCCTGCCTGCACTGGTATCATCTGATCTACAGTTCAGAAGTGAGAGTCATCAGGAGGGGGGTACATTCCTGTGCCCAGATTGTATTTCGGAGGAATAATAACAAAAAATCCTGATTAATTAAACTGTTAAGTGTTAAAAAAGTGTTAGTGTTAAAAATATTAATAGTTTTAAAAGTTGATGTTACTATAAACACTGGACAATGTTTGCCTGGCCTAATTGGAGCTACTTTTTGTACCTTTACACTCATCCGCGATTTAACGTTGTATTCAAAATGGCCGACGCTGGACATGTGTTGTGTTGATATAGTTCTGGCTACCATAACTTTAAATGTCGCTTGTTATGATTTTTGACTGGCGCTACTTTATAGGTCTGTCAATACTATATAAACTGTACGCTGAAGTTTCTTTAGCTAGTGTTGATATTGAGTTGTGCCAAGAGCATTTAATTGTGATTTCTGGGATTTTTGATGGAATTCAAAGGGAAATAGATTATTCTTGAAACGTGAGTAGATAGTTTATTATTTATCCACTTTGTTGTAGTCCTCGACTGCGATTGTTTGCTTGAGGTCGCGAATCACGGTTCAGTGAGGGTATAAACGACACGCTTACCTCAATCGTAACTTTAATCCAATGCTTAGTTACAACGATATACACTTCCAGTGTCTGTTCTGAAGGTGTTATGCATGACAAACACGCAATCCGAAATACGTTTTTTATTCGTTCGATTCTTTGAACAAATATTTTACTGTTAAAAACCAACACGTCCATATTGTTGTCCCAAAATGTTTCGTCACCGAAATGACGTCACACGAGTACGTTATAAATTGCATATCAAGTGATGAAAATAAAATACGGAAAGCTGGTTTGGTAATATTTTTTTTTTAAATAATTGAAGACTTAGAAAATCGATGGGATAAATCGATTTCTAGGTCGGTTCCGAATATAGCGAAGTTTATTTTGCTCGGCCCGAAAATCTGACCCACTCAACATATTAATGGTTGTTCATTGCCGAATTTAAATACAATTAATGAATATTAAATTTGTTCATGGTTCATATAAATTGTTCATGTTGGAATAGTTTGTTCGGTATAATAAAATAAATATTACATGTCTGACACGGTGACAGTAAATTTGTCAACTTGAGGAAATACTGTCAACCAAGGCGAAGCCGAGGTTGACAGCATTTTTCCGAAAGTTGACAAATTTACTGTCACCCTGTCAGACATGTAATATTTATATAATATGCCTGCGTTCATGTTACATGTATATCAACTCCATCCGAACCATGTCAAAATTTCAATCGATCAGACTATAAAGATACAGTCCTTTTTTATATTGATTTTCAACATACATCTCAATTACAACAAGGTAATACATATGAAGTTACATAGTCATGCATACCAAAGTATCGTATATATTTACGATTTATGTACAAGCACATGTTTTTGGTATATACTAACCATAACACGTTATAAATGCATTAATTTGCTAATGCTTGATATTGTTCCCAGAAAATACATTTTGAGACGATGCTATATTATTTTGCTGAAGAGTGAAAGAGAGAGGGGAGAAATGTTTAATTATGAGAGAGAGGTAGAATTTATAAACATTAACACAAATAATCAAAAAGCAATAGGTGTTTTTCTAATTTCTTAAATTTCCGCAAAAAAGGAGAAATGAAGAAAGATACAATAAAAAAAACAAGACTACAAAGAAAGATCATATGATGATGAGGATATAGGCAAGATTTTTTCAAAATGTTATTGCAAAGTTGTGCCATTTTTTATTATGTTGGTCAATTTTATTTTTTTCAAAAGCAATTTGCTTTTCTAATGTGATTTTCATTCTTAGAGCATTTTTGAAGGTCTCAATATTTGGCTTTTCGGCTTTTGATTTAGTATTAAATATGTAAGACTTCATCAGAATAATTATATAGTTTATCACTAGATTATAATTGCCTCCTTTTTTTGTACCAAATACAATATCATTTACATTCAGATCTATGTGTAATTGTCTACTATTTAAAAATAATGTCAGCTCCCGCCATATCGGTTGTACAGAATTACATTCATATAGAACATGTATAATTGTTTCTTTACAACTTGAACAAAAAGTGCAGAGACTTGAAGATATTAAATTACATTTAAATAAATATGAATTAGTTGGTAATATGCATTGCAGAATTTTGTATTGAAAATTGCGTAAAGTATTATCAATGGTGGCTTTAAATGGTGTTATATGCGCGTGTTTACAGTTTATACTTTGTTCATAGGGGGACATTATTTCTTCCCATTTCTGTTCTTGTTTGGTTTTATTTTCTTCTAAGGTTTGTTGTAAATTATATAAGTATTTACACACTGTTTTTGTTTTTTGTACCTTTTCAAGTAGTGTGTTTTTATTGAAATTGACATATTCCATTTCCGAAAGTTGTTGTGTGTAAGTTATTGGTATACTTTTGATTAGTGTGTAATATTTAAGATAATCTGTTGAGGGTATTTCATAAAAGGTTTTAAAAGCTTCGAATGTATAATAGCTTTTTGACCTAAAGTCATAGATGTGTTCTAGGAACTTAACACCCATATTAAACCAGTTTTGGTAAAAGAAGGTATGTTGGTTATTTTTTACTATTGTCGAGTTATTCCATATAACCGTTTTAGTTACATGTCCTTCTGTTTCTTTTGATTTAATTTTGTTCCAGGAAGAAATTACATCTCTGAGGAATACATTTTAAAAATTTGAATTAATATGTTTGTCATTAAGGGTACATTCAAAGACAAGATCTCCACCATATTTATAAAGTTCATTCTGATAGAAAATTTCCACTGCCCTGTATTATTAATGTCTGTCAATCTTTTGACCCAACTGGCCTTATTTGCGTATAAAAAGGCGGTTATATCAGTGAGTTTGAGCCCTCCCTGCTCAATTCGTTTAACAAGAGTTGTTCGTTTTATTTTGTCAGATTTACCATCCCATACAAATTGGTATATAGATTTATTAATTGTTTGTATTATATCATGATTAGGGTTTGGGAGTGCTGACAATGTGTACATAATTTTTGGTAAGGCAAATGTTTTCACCACAGTGACTTTTCCGAGAAGTGTTAATTTTCTGTGATGCCATTGTTTTAAACAATTTTTAAAGGCTTGCAATTTTGGTTGAATGTTTTTGTCTATATTGAGGTTTTCATCATTTGTGAAGTAAAAACCCAGTGTTTTGGCTTCTTCTGACGTCCAAGTAAAATGTTTGTATTTGTTAAATATAATTTGTGTATTTTTAAGTGCACCAACGCGCATTACAATGGATTTTTGTGTATTAAGTTTGAGTCCGGATACTTCACCAAAGTCTTGAATAGTGTTTATTAGTGCCGAGAACGAGTTAAGCGTTCCATCTGTCAGATAGGTTGTATCATCTGCAAAAAGTGTTTGTTTTATTTCTTGTTCTTTTATTTTTATTCCTTTAATGTCTTCATTTTTTTCAATATAGTTGGATAATATTTCTATACTTAATATAAAAAGTGTTGTTGACAATGGACAACCTTGTTTAACGCCTCTTTGAATAGGAATAGGTTCAGATAGATGTCCATTATTAATAATAATGGTACTTATGTCCGTGTAAAATAATTTAATCCATTGTATGAGTTCAGTTCCAAAATTAAATTGTTTGAGACTTTTAAACATGAAGTCATGATCTAAACTGTCGAATGCTTTTTCATAATCGGCAAATAAAAGTAGGCCTGGTTTGTTATTGTTATTCAGAAAATTTATTGTTTCAAAAATTGTGCGTACGTTTTCGCCAATGAATCTTCCTTTTATGAATTCAGTTTGTCTTGATTCGACAACAAATGATATAACTTTATTAATTCTGTTTGCAATTGTTTTGGTCGCTATTTTATAATCTACATTTAATAAACTCAATGGTCTCCAGTTATCAAGTGTTTCAAGTTTTTTTCTTGGTTTTGGAATAAGTGTAAGAATACTTTGTTTTTGAAGTTGAGTGAATTGTCCATTTACAAATGAATGGTTAATAGAGTTAATATAGTATGTTTTAATTACATCCCAAAAAACTTTGTAAAATTCTACCGATAAACCGTCTGAACCAGGACTTTTATTGTTATCCATCTCTTTTATCGCGTTTAGACATTCATATTCTGTGATAAAGCCTTCGCACGATTGTTCATCATTTTCTGTGAGTCTTTAAATATTATAATTAAAGAAATAAGAATTGTTTAAAGTATTCGTATCAATATCTTTTTTTTTGCTATAAAGGTTTGAGTAAAAGTTTCTTTGTTCGTTCATTATAGCGTGAATGTCTGTTACTTCTTTGTTATTTATTGTTAACTTATGAATGGTTTTACTTTCGTAATGTCTTTTTTCCAGATTTGCAAAGTATTTAGTATTTTTCTCATTATGTTCAATGTGTATAGCTCTTGCTCTTACTAATATGCCATTTATTCTTTCATATATAATTTTTTCGTACTCTATTTGTGTTTCTTTCATTAATTTTTTAATTGTTTCATTATCACTTATTTGTATGCAGTTGCTTCTCTAGTGACTCTAATTGTTCAATAATATTCTGTTCCTTTTCCTGGTTTCGTTTTTTAGTTATGGTAGCAAATTTTATACTTATGTTTCTTACCGTTCCTTTTATTACTTCCCACAAAGTATTTGGGTTACAGTTTGTGTAGTTTTCTACTACTTTATGAATTTCTCGCTTAATTTGATTTTGATATTCATCATTTAAAAGCATGGAATTATTTAGTTTGAAATAACCAGGTCCTTTTTGTTGCATTTTATTGTCAATGATTATTTCAATTAGAGAGTGGTCGGTCTTGTATCCTGGTTTTATTTTTGCTTTATTAATTATATTACATATATTTTTTGAAATTAAGAAGTAGTCCAGTCTACAAAAAATGACAGGTTTGCCACTTGAGTGCCATGTGTAACGTTTTTGCTCTGGGTGAAGTGCTCGCCATATGTCAATCAAATCGCATGAATCGATTATGGAGTTTATTTTGTTTCTGCTTTTTATGTGTGTGTCTTTTTTGCCGTTCTTTTTGTCTAGGGTTGGGTTAAGTATTGTATTAAAATCACCTCCTATTATATAATTTGTTTCCATATTGTGCAGCAGATGTGTTTCTAGTTTATCAAAATAACTTTTTTCGTCTTTGTTTGGTCCATATATATTAATTAACGTGATTTCTTGATTATTAATATTAACATAAATTGTGCATAATCTACCGGGTATTAATTCCTTAAAATCGCCTATACTTACATTGTCTTTATTTCTCATTAAAATTCCTAAACCTTCACTATTTGATTTTGTTCCACTGTAAAAACTTATTCCACTCCATTCTGATTGCCATTTGTTTTTAGTTAGCTCACTTACATGTGTTTCTTGAAGTAAACATATTGTATAATTATTTTCTTCAAACCATTTAAATATACTTTGCCTTTTGTTATCATTGTTTAGACCTCTTACATTTAGAGAACATATTTTTTCATACATTTTTAAATTTAAATGATTTTATTTGAATGGCTAAATTGAAAAGTAATGAACCTTGCCTATTAAGTTTATAAAAAAACATATTGATATTCTGTTAACCTGTGTTGGAAATTTGTATTTATTTCTACTGGTTGAAAAGACTAGAATCTATGTTTTAAATAATAGGTATATAAAATTATGTGTAAACAAAAACCAACAATGAAAAAAACAACAGCAATTAAAATACAAATAATCATGCTCACATGCATGCATATGAGAGTAAAACAACAGTAAAAAATACGATTGAATAATAAAAAAAACAACTGAGGTTCAACAAGAATTGAGCCTGTATGTAGCCCACCATGTATTCCACAGTCCGAGTAAACACAAACAAATTCAGCAATACAATATTTTACAATATTTAAATATGTTTATAAACTATTTAACTTATTTAATTTGTGAATTTACTTAATAAATGAATGAACACATTCATCCAGTGTGAGAATGTCTGTATATACCAACATCTAATATGTGTTCATCCAAACATATTTAATATAAAGATCTGAAGTTCCCTTATTAAGTTACAATCTACATTGCTAGTGAAATATGCATAAAACGTGTTTACATAATATTTTTCATGCTAAGCAGAATCTAGTAAGTAAAATATAATATAAAATAAACAAGTTCATGCTTGGGCGTTACCTTTTCGAACAGCCTACTTCATTTTATACTGTGGCAGTATACATATATGGAAACATTCATGTATGAGACTAAAGGGTAATAAAATAAGAAAATTATATACAGTTTTAGTAATGTGTTAATTATCATTGTATTCAAAAAGGGGAGCACTGATGTAATATACACAAACACTAATTTACAAAGGCCGTGCTTTTTTTAATTTATTAATTTATTATTATGTATTTATTTTTTTAAGTAGTTCATTTACAAAAAAGGTGTATTGATCTTTAATCTAAAAAAAATCAAATATCTGATAAGAGTTAATATCCAGGATAGTGGTTAAGTATGGTGTATTGCAATTATTCCTTACCCACGAAAACACAATGGAAGGGAATAAATACTGGTTATAACGTTTGTAAATAAGGTACGCTTGAGTGACCACTAATCCTTTGCGTATACAACTGCGCCTGGATTAAAGACAAAATAATTTCTTAAAGAATGAACATCTTCATCCTGACACGCAATAAACATAAAACATGTTTACATAATTTTATAATGCTTATCAGAATCTAGTTGGTTTTATAAAATATATAATATACAAGTTCATGCTTGGGTATTGCCTATTCTAACAGCTTACTTAATTTTCTAATGTTGCAGTCTACATATATGAACACATTCATGTTTGAGACTAAAGGGTACAAAAATACAATAATTAGACACAGTTTTGGTAATGTATGAATTATCGCTGTATTCTAAACGGGGAGTACTGATGTAAAATACACAACCAATAATTTACAACACCTGTGTTTTTAGCCGGATTTTTTTCGAAAAAATCTCGGCTTATAGATTGATGTTGTCGGGCGGGCGGGGGGGGGGGGGGGGGGGGGGGGCGGGCGGGCGGGCGGGGTGGCGGCGTGCTCGAAAATGTTAAAGTTCTTATTTCATGGTATAACTTTGGTATGCTTGGACCTAGAGTCTTCAAACTTGACATGAAGGTTGGCCAGGATTAACAGATGACCACTGGTCATTTCAAGGTCATTCATTTGAAGGTCAAGGTCACTGTGACCTTCAATATAAAAAATGTTAAAGTTCTTATAACTTTGGTATGCTTGGACCTAGAGTCTTGAAACTTGACATGAAGGTTGGCCATAACTAGTTAGTAACCACTGGTCATTTCAAGGTCATTCATTTGAAGGTCAAGGTCACTGTGACCTTGAATGTAAAAATGTTAAAGTTCTTATTTCATGGTATAACTTTGGTATGCTTGGACCTAGAGTCTTCAAACTTGACATGAAGGTTGGCCAGGATTAACAGATGACCACTGGTCATTTCAAGGTCATTCATTTGAAGGTCAAGGTCACTGTGACCTTCAATATAAAAAATGTTAAAGTTCTTATAACTTTGGTATGCTTGGACCTAGAGTCTTGAAACTTGACATGAAGGTTGGCCATAACTAGTTAGTAACCACTGGTCATTTCAAGGTCATTCATTTGAAGGTCAAGGTCACTGTGACCTTGAATGTAAAAATGTTAAAGTTCTTATTTCATGGTATAACTTTGGTATGCTTGGACCTAGAGTCTTCAAACTTGACATGAAGGTTGGCCAGGATTAACAGATGACCACTGGTCATTTCAAGGTCATTCATTTGAAGGTGAAGGTCACTGTGACCTTCAATATAAAAATGTTAAAGTTGTTATAACTTTGGTATGCTTGGACCTAGAGTCTTGAAACTTGACATGAAGGTTGGCCAGAACTAGTAAGTAACCACTGGACATTTCAAGGTCATTCATTTGAAGGTCAAGGTCACTGTGACCTTGAATGTAAAAATGTTAAAGTTGTTATAACTTTGGTATGCTTGGACCTAGAGTCTTGAAACTTGACATGAAGGTTGGCCAGAACTAGTAAGTAACCACTGGACATTTCAAGGTCATTCATTTGAAGGTCAAGGTCACTGTGACCTTGAATGTAAAAATGTTAAAGTTCTTATTTCATGTTATAACTTTGGTATGCTTGTACCTAGAGTCTTCAAACTTGAAATAAAGATTGGCCAGTACTAGAAGATGACCACTGGTCATTTCAATGTCATTCATTTGAAGGTCAAGGTCACTGTGACCTTAAATGTTAAAATGTTAAAATTGTTATAACTTTGGTATGCTTGGACATAGAGTCTTCAAACTTGACATGAAGGTTTGCAAGCACACTTAGATGACCACTGGTCATTTCAAGGTCATTCATTCTAAGGTCAAGGTCACTGTGACCTTGAATGTAAAAATGTTAAAGTTCTTATAACTTTGGTAGGTAAAAATGTTAAAGTTCTTATTCCATGTTATAACTTTGATATGCTTGTACCTAGAGTCTTCAAACTTGACATAAAGGTTGGCCAGTACTAGAAGATCACCACTGCTCATTTCAATGTCATTCATTTGATTTCTGTGTAGGTATGTGAAAGCAAAACAATAAATAGTATTATTTCATCTAAGTTTATTTTCTTACATTTGATAATGAAATTGATGGAAACTTCAAACAATATCTTACTAATTTGCTAATAAAAAAATTGAGATCAAACTTTCCTAATTGTCAATTCAAGTTCATATTTGTGACCTTAAATGTTATTGTTGTTCATGTATATGCATGCATTCAAAACATAACACAAGGTTTGCTCATGCCTTGAAAAGTACTTACATTTCATTTTGACCTTTGAACAATATTTCAGTAATTTAAGTATTGCATTGACAAAAACACGAAAGGTACTTTCCTGTCATTTAAATCAAAAATCCGGCTTCAATGCGGTCATCTCCGACCGCGGAACTCTTGTTTTATTATTATTTATTAATTTGTTTATTTTTATTTATTTATTTTATTAAGCAGTTGATGACATAAAATGTGTATTGATTTTTAATATAAGGAAACCTTATACCTGATAGAGTTCCTATACAGGATAGTAGATAATTATGCTGTATTGTAATTATTCCTTACCCACGAAAACTAAATGGAAGGATATAAATACTAGTTTTAACTGTATGTAAATACTGCACGGTTGAGTGACCACTAATCCACTGCACCTGGGCTAAAGACAGGCAAATGTAAATGTATATCAATGTTCATGTTGGTAAACTTATCAACAAAAAAAGGCACACAAACTGTGCGGTTCAACACAATCACACAATGTACTGCCCGTGTTGTCGGTATCCTTGGTTTTCAGTTTAAGTTCTTGTATTACCACAGTAGTTTTGAATGTACATTGTTGTTCTCAAATCTATACAAATGTATTTACAGGGTATTTGGTGCTACTTTCTCTGAGGCCATGGTAGGTTCAGCCACTCGTCATACTGGCTAAAAAGGACCCTGTTCATACTGCCGTCTCGGCCCTTATAAAAGATCGTTCCACCCCTACTCCAGACTGACTCCACTATGTCCCTTTTCTTCAAACGAACAGAGTTGAAGACATCTTGGTTCAGTGGCGTTAGATGTTCACTAGGGTATATTTTACCCTGCTTTAACTCCTTGCTCATTTTTAATATCTGTATCTTTCTCTCTATAGAGATGAATTTTAAGACGACAGGTCGACTTTTTCCGTTTTCAAAACGACCTAGCCTATGGCCGAAATCAAGGTCAGTTCTGATGAGTTGGATACCGGTATGTTGTTTTACAACATCTGCAACCAGCTTCATGGTGGTTTCAGGGGTTTCATTTTTATCTGTGTCTTGCAGACCGTGGAAAACTATGTTGTTGATTCTAGTGTATTGCTCCAGTTCATTTATTGCTTCTCTGTTGCTATACTTTTCTTTACTCAACGCTTCACGGTTCACCACTTTCTCTGTGTTCAACTCAGTTTGTAATTTATCTAATTGTTTCTTCAAGTTCTCGTTCTCAGTTTCTCTATCGAAAAGTTTTGCTTCTAATAATTCAATTTTATGGAGAAGGCTGTTTTTCATGTTTTCCACAACTTTTTCAATCATTTTTTCTAGGCAGCTGTCATTTTTCATCAGAACATTTGACAGTTTTTCATTGATCTCATTAAGCTGTTTTGATATACTTTTAATGCTGATGATAAATTTATTTTCATTGCTTTCTGTTTCCTGCTTTGCTTGCTTTTGCTTTTCCTGTTCCTGTTTTTCCTGTTTGTGTTTTTTCTTTGACTGTTTCTTGGTTTCGCGTTTTGGTGAATTAATGCTAATGTCTTGTTCACTCACACTGCTTATATATTTACGTTTATTTACTGTTTCTTCACAATTTTCTTCACAGTCACTTTTAGATACTTCTGTAACATCTAATAGCTCTGAAGTTTTTTGTTTAGTAATGTCTTCTTTATGTGGAATTTAAATCGGTTTTTGTCTTTTCTTCTAAAGCAAGTTATGTATTTTCATACCTTATGTATTTATGTCCAATATTCCATTTTTACACTAAAGCACAGTTCATTTTCAATAACAAATTCCCAACACAGTGACTAAAAAACGTTTAAAACATTGTTGTTTTTTCTGCAGTTCAAAACACAACATGCCCATTCAAGGGAGACCATTCAAAAAAAAGATACAGTCCTAACCATCGACGAATTTTATCAAATCGATAATTTTGAACAAGATGCAATATCATGGTACAACAGGAACAAGAAGGAATCCATCAAACAGAATAAGTAAGATTTTGTTGACTTGGTAAAAAAACGGATTTGTTTCCGGCCGTGCGTTAGGGGATGATCATATTATTAACCCTGTCCCCACCACTTGTACGGTGGAACGATCATTAAGCACGCTGAGACGAGTCAAGACATGGCTAAGATCCACCATGTCCGACAACAGGCTCTCGGGATTATGCATGATGAGGTTCACAGGGACCGGATCAACACCGACAGAAATATTTTATTTAAAAAATCATCGAGAAATTCGGCAGAGACCCACATCGCCTTCACTTCCTATTTAGGGACTGAATAAATGTTAACTGTTAATTAATTGACTTCTCCGCACGAATGTGATACTAACCTGGGGTCATTCTGACCCAAATTGTTCAATTCAGGCATCATAATTTTACACGTATAAATTTTCCATATTGAACTATCTTTTTCTCTCATCGATTTTCCAGGGTGGGGGTCAGCTGACCCCATTTGCCCCTATGTGCGGACGCCCATGCACATACGTGTGGTGTTTAGAATCACATGTCTACATGATGGTGACGAATATTTCTTTTCTTTTTTTTATTCAAAATGTGAAGGTCTACATTAATTATATATGCAGATATAAGTGGCATAACGTGGCATGGACTCTTATTCATCGTAGAATAAACTGAATAAAACTGCTAATACATGCAATTAATGAAATTTCTTAATAATTGTTATACGGTGGAAAAAAAGCACACAAGCTCTGCAAATAAAGCGTTTGCTAACTTGTTAATTTACTGATAATGTGTACATATATGGCATTTTTTTTAACAATCGATACGAAATATCGTGTATAGAGGTAGTTCTTGTTACATTTATATATCAAAGCGCTCTAGGCACTGAATTTGTTCGCTGTTGCATAATCGTAGACGCAACTCAGTTTTCAAAATTATGTTATAGCTTTTTATATCGCAAGTTTGAAATGACCACAACCCATTCAAATTTATAAAGAGTGTGTCTTAAAACACAGGTCGAGATGTGTTGTTTTTTTTCAAATCATTGATACAGCTAATCAGTGTGCACAGGCTCATCTTATTTGAAATGCATTAAGCCCCGTTTTCGCTGAAAGCATCCAATATGTACAGATTTCAATGATAAACACTAGACTGGCCAACGTTGTCTTACAAGCTGTTAAATACACACTATGTACTGTACCAGTGAGAACAGGCAGATGGGGTGGTTAAAGCAGACGCTTTAAGCATTCTGTCGTCTGCTAAATTTTTACTGGAGTTATCCACACAGGCAGTCACGGGTTACGGTTCCTAGCGTAGCTAAGGCATACTGATATGCAAAATTCGGTCTGCATTTTTTGTGAGATAACGCTTACAAATAAAAATAGTTTCATAGTGCATTATGTGCAATCATATACTAGTACCTTTATCATGTTATTATTGCTATTCTCGTTTCCCTATATATCATCGTGAAGAATTTAGTACGTATGCACTTTTATACGCGTATATAGGCCGATATTTGAGCTGCTCACTTGTGCACATAAATAATATATCAGATGATTATGCGGAAGATAACAAATTACGGAATACCGTTAGTGCTATCGTTGTACCACATTAAACTCCAGAGGGCGACAATGCGATAATACGATGGCGACAATGCGATAGTACGATGACGACTGTGTGACAATACGATGGCGACAGTGCGATAGTACGATGGCGACAATCCGATTATACGATGACGACAATACGATAACGCGAGATTACGATGACGACAATGCGATAATACGATGACGACAGTGCGACAATATGATGGCGATAGTGCGATGGCGACAATGCGATAGTGCTATAATACGATGACGACTGTGCGACAGTACGATTGCGACAGTGGGATAGTACAATGGTGACAACGCGATAGTGCGATGGCGACAATGCGATAATACGATGACGACAGTGCGACAATACGATGCTATAATACGATGACGACAGTATGATAACGCGATAGCACGATGGCGAACATGCGATGGTACGATGGCGACAGTACAATATCATTATCGCATTGTTAGGGAATACCGTTAGGGCCATCGTGGTAACACATAAAAATCCAGAGGGCGACAATATGATAGTGCGATAGTACGATGACGACAATGCGGTAGTACGATGACGACAGTGCGACAATACGATGGCGACAGTGCGATAGTACGATGGCGACAATGCGATAATACGATGACGACAGTGCGACAATACGATGTCAGCAGTGCGATAATCCGATGGCGACAATGCGATAGTGCGATAAAATGCTGACGACAGTACGACAATACGTTGTGACTGTGCGATAGTACAATGGCGACAATGCGATAGTGCGATAGCGACAATGCGATAATACGATTACGACAATGCAATAACGCGATAGTACAATGCATGGCGACAATGCGATGATACGATGGCGACATTACGATATGACTTCACTATCGCACTGTCGCCATCGTATTGTTGTGCTATCGCATTGTCGTCATCGCAATTATCGCATTGTCGCCATCGTACTATCGCATTGTCGCCATCGTACTATCGCATTGTCGCAATCGTACTATCGAACCATCGCATTGTCGCCCTCTGTATTTTAATGTGTTACCATGATGGCCCTGACGGTATTCCGTACATTGTCGCCATCGTATTGTCGCACTGTCGCATAGTCGTCATCGTACTATCGCATTGTCGCTATCGTACTATCGCATTGTCGCCATCGCACTATCGCATTGTCGCCATCGTACTATCGCATTAATCGCCATCGTACTATCGCACTTATCGCCATTTTTTTTATTTAAACAAATTTTATTTCCAAAATAGATACACAGCTACAGAACATACATAGAATTACAACTGTTTTGAAAAAAGGGTAGAACCTAAAGTTCTAACAACATTATTGGTGGTCTTTCCCTGTTTTGTTATTTACATTGCATATATTCGTGACGATAGCGTGATTTTGTAAAGCTATATTATACATGGTCAAGATAACATTTGTCTTTAGAAAGCAAAATACAAGTGCGCGAGTAAAATACGAAAGAAAATCATGGTTTGTAAAGCATTGGAAATAAAACATACAGTACAACCTTGAGATAGTGAAGTCCTGCACAGGAGAATAAACATAACTATATGCTACAACAACATTATGAAAAACGCTTTGTCGTCTTAATAAATATCTGAACATTTTTAAATATGAAGCAGTTGGTGTCATTATCCACCATGTCATTACCAAAAAGCATTGTATTGCAATTTATTTGTTCAATTGCGTGTAGGGTTTCAAAAAGAGTAGTACGTTGTTCAGAAAAGCGTGGACAAATAAAAAAGAAATGATACACTGATTCAACTTCTCCACATACATAAAGGTGAAGGTTCTAAGTGATTGATGAACAAGTTCAATTTCAAATCGCTACAGTTATTCCTTAGTCGAGCATGTAAAATGGACGATTTTCTATCACCAACATGAAAATATAAAGGAGTTTCGACATTTGGGAGAAATAATTGTTTCAATTTAATTTTGAATCTTGATAGAGAATCTAACAGTCTTATGTCGCGAGGTAAGTTGTTCCATAGGTCGATAGCCGACGGGATAAATGAACGTGAGTAAAGCTCCGTCCTTCAAGTAACGATTAGATAATCATTTGCGTTCCTCAGGTTCCTAGCAGATTGTTGAAAGACAGTTGCTGGTAGTAAATTTTGTAAGTAGTCTGGACATAAGCCATTGTGAATTTTGTACATGTATTAGTTTTAGATACTTCCTACGCTCGGCTAAACTATGCCATTTGATTTCTGAATACAAGTTAGACAAAGAAACAGATTTTGTGACTATTCTTGCCGCTTCATTTTGTATTTTATTTAACATTTCTTTTTCGTAAAGCGCACAAACGACACATGCATACTCAAGTAGTGGTCGTAGGTGGGAAATATAAATTTGATTTAATGTTTTTCTTGAGACCATGTATTAATTTTTTCGCATAATTCCAAGTATTTTTGATGACAATTTTACTATACTAGTGATATGCTCGTGCCATTTACCGTTTGAGCTGAGTGTAAGACCGAGGTGTTTGTGGTTTACTACAAAATTGACCGGTACATTATTAAATAAAACATGTGGTTGGGGAACAGCATGGTGTGATGAAAACAACTAGCAACGGTTTTATGTGGATTAAAATCTACAAGCCATTGTTTTGCCCAGTTACTTATAACTTGTAGGTCATGTTTCAGAACAATTTCAATGTTATATATATTTGAGGTAGTACATGAGAGGGAAGTGTCATCGGCAAAAAGGCGGACAGTACATTGAAGGTGCATGACTATGTCGTTTACGTAAACAAGAAAAAATAATGGGCCTAGAACAGATCTCTGTGGAACACCGGCATAAAGCTCTAACGTCTGAGATATTGATGAACCAACCACGACTTTTTGAGTGAGACTCCCTAAATAACTTTTTATCCAAATAAGTAAATTACCATCAAATCCATTTTGTTTAAGTTTGAAGAGTAGTCCTGTGTGCCAGACGCGGTCGAACGCTGTAGAAATATCACAGAAAACCATGCATGTGAGTTTCTTTTCATGAATACCTTTCGTTATTTGGTCGAAAATGTCGATTAATTGAGCGACTGTGGAGTGACCTTTTAAGAAGCCCGACTGGTTGGAGTATATAAGTTTGTTAACAAGAAGGTAGTTGTATAAATGTTTATAAAACTATCCTCTTCATCAGCTTGCCTACGCAACTTAACAATGAGATAAGACGGTAGTTGGAAGGATTATTCGGTTCCCCCCTTTTAAATAGAGGCATTACAATCGCTTCTTTCCATTGGGCGGGATATGTACTTTCGTTAAGTGATTTGTTAAAGAGGATACACAAAGGCTTAGTAATAGAATTACACGTTTTCTTAATGACAATATGACTTATAAGGTCACCACCGACGGCTTTATTGGTTATTAAGCATTTAATAACATTTATAATTTCCGATTTTGATATGGACAGGTTATATAATTTTGCGCTAGAGATATCTGAGAATTGTGGGAAAAACCGGTTGAGTCATTCAACGACGCAATGGAGGCAAAGTATCTGTTTAAACAGTTTGACTTGTCAGTATCTGACAAATGTACAATAAGATTGCCTCTGAGTCCGTTGACTGTAAAGGTGGTATCGAATTCGGGTGAGAATTTGTTTTTATTAGTTGTTTTAGTGTTTTCCAATATTTTTTTGATTTGAAGTATTTAGTTCATCAAGAGATATTTCTAGGTTAGAATAAAACTGTTCTTTCGCATGTTTTATCATGTTATTCACCTTATTTCGAAGTTTTTTTTTAAATTATTCTAGTTATTCCACTTATCGTCATCTGGATTTTAATGTGTAACCACGATGGCACTAACGGTATTCCGTAACAAATAGATCATAACATGTGTAAGCGACCAACAACTGGAAACCAAATTGTTTTCAATTTAGACTTTAACTTAAGTTATTACGAAAAACCTAAATTTTCAACCTTTATTTTTAAAATCATGAGATACGCCGAATATATGCAAATTGTTAGTGCATTTCCCTGTAAAAATATACATGTGTGTATTTTCTATTATCAATATATATCTTATGACAACTTCGCACATTATCACACGAAAGTAATCATCTCGTTATGCTGTATAAGGTGCGATTGTAAAACCAGATCGTTTAAGAAAACAATAGCTTGAAATAGATGAACCAGATTTTACCGAACCAGTTTCAAAACATTACTTTTTTATTTCGAAACATACCCTTTGTGAGCCTCTTTGACGTCACAGACTTTACTGCGCACGCGCAATCCATGTCCTTTAACGTGAATAGTGACCTCCATCATTGAAACTGAGCATTTGCCTAAAATGAAGTGGTTAATCGCAACGTTGGTTGGGGCTCTTGCCATTTTTTTGATTTTCGACACAGGTACGTTTCTTGTTTTCATTTACTGTCTGTTTTCATGGCCGATTTGTAAAATATACTAGAATTCATTAGCACAGGCACCACCGAAAATGGATTTTGGTCATAGACTCAGTTTGGCAATATGACAATTTTTAAAAAAGATTGCCATTGATGCGAGAATATTGTATGCATTATATTTCAGCGTTTTCAGTGCAAGATATGCATCTTTCGCTAACCTTTTCGCAAATTTGTAAAAACTGTGACGATTGTTAACAGCAAGGGGCCGCCACAGCAAGTTGACATTTAGCAGCCTGTCGATTAACATTTATCAATGCCAAGTTGTGATCTTTTTGAACGTTTAATGTTGTTATTTAAACAAAAGTCTTGAATGTGACACGTTTTGTACTGGGTGGGGTTGGAGATTAGACAGTAATATGTCATTCCATTTAAAACATTTACTAGCGAAATGTGTGTTTTGAAATATTCCGATTGGGAATTTTGGGTCTTTTTAGCTCGGCTTTTCGGGAGAAAACCCGAGGTATTGTCATAGCCAGCTCGTCGTGGGTTTCCGGACGTTTCCCACCCTCAAAGACGTTTCAACAACAACAAATAAACTGTTTTATTGAATGAATTTGTGGAATTTAAGGAAAAATTTATAACTTTATGAATTAAAAAAAAGTCAATTCAAAGCAATTCATTAATAATAATTAATGCAGCGATAAACTATTTAAATATGTTTTTGTATGATAATGTGCTAATGTCATCTTATGTATGACTAACCCCCTTCAAAAATGTCACCTTATCTCATCAATGCTGATCAGGGACCTATACAAACTTTGTTTGTATAGGTCCCTGTGCTGATTAATGGGCCTGTATATTGCACCATAAGTACCCCTTTATACAATAGCTGTTATCTTGTAATATACACTTGCTAATCCAATTAACGCTTGTATATAAGTGCCTGATATATTGTTTAATAGAAGGTGTGTGTTGTTTCTTAATATTAGCGAAAACACAACTTTCCTATTATTTGCCTGGTTGTGAAAATATTTTCATCCTTGAGTTTCCTTTAATTTTTAAAGAATATTTTTGAGAGGTAACACCTGAGTTCTACAAATCAATGTAAAATGTTCATACTAGTTTTATTGGGCCATTATAATTTAAATGTTACATAATAATTTTATTTACTCAAAATAAATATCCCAATATGATATTTATTTAGTCAAAACAATTTGTGTTTCAGTAAAAATTTGAATATAGTTATTATTCTTCATTAAAAATCGCAACTTATGGCTTATCTTCATTACGTAACTATTATTTGTAACATACTACATGTATTCCACTTAAAATGACCATCAAAGAACATCAAAGCTGTGCTTTTACTCAATTTTTCAAGGATCTCAATTAATGAAAGAAAAAATTCAGGCACTTATAATAACAATTATAGTTAGATCTATTTAATTGGTAAAATTTGTTTGAGGCTTCCCTAAAAACAACCATTAAAAAATCACCCAGTCACTTTTACCAAAGACCTATAAAATGTATTCTCAGGACTCCACTTACATATTTTTTTTTAAATTAATTATTAAGACACATAAAATGCACTGAATTTTAATAATAATTGATAAAGTTATTTTTCACGTATCCCGGCATTATTACAAATAACTACTTCTAATATACATTTTCATATAATGTGGACCTTTCACCCCCAAAATGGGGGGGAAACGTCTGCCACCCCTCGTGTTGTCTGCCGGCGTCATGCTAAAACTTGCACATTTTGCTCTAAAATCAAAGTGCTTCCACCTACAACTTAGAAAATTCATATGTAGATACACCTTGATGAGTTATACACGCCACACCCATTTTTGGGTCACTAGGTCAAGGTCACTGTGACCTTTACAAAAAATATTCTGACAAGCTTTCATTATTAAAAACTGAACCCGCAGCCAAGTGTTGGCACATCTTCTCCATTTTCACCCATTTCAAATGACAGTTTTCTCCCATTTCTAATGACAGTTTATTAATAATAAGAAACCATACACATCAACATGAGGAGTAATAAAATAGCTCTGTCACATTTCAGTTGTATATATTTTGCATGATCATGTTTTCTTGTTCATTGTGTACTGTCATTATTTGTTTACTACGAAGAAGGCTTAAAACATTAAAAAGCAAAGTTTAAATAAGAATCCTTGAATTCCGACCACAAAATACATGCTCTGTTTTAAAGTGGTAAATCATGTATGGATAGCCATTCTTATTCCCAAAGGCAAGTTAATAGATAACCTGCTTGGGTCACAACAGGCATGTATGACAGTTTGACAATGCCTTTTATTACATATTCAATCCCCATTTACACAGTAATAGAACTACTGTTATTAAAATAGTTTCTATTGACTATGTGTCATCAACATGCCATGGAATTATTACTTTTTGAAGTTTGCACAACATGTTTATATATATTAAGAATACAAACTGAAAGTCTATTAATTAACCACTAACCCTTGTAAAGAACATATAGACAACATACCGGGTAATACCTGAATAATAATGACAATCATATAAAGCTAGACTCTGTTGAAAGTATAAATAAATGCATATAATCTTAGAAGTTTAATTTCTTTTCAATCAACATTTAAGACTACTTTTTTCAATTATTTGGTGCCATAACATTGGGAGAGGTCGTAAAAACCCCCACGTTAAATGAATATATCATCTTGATTGACTCAATAACCACTATGAAATAAATATGATGTTTAAATATAAACATTCAAAATAATAATACACTCACAGATTTGCTGAAAAGTATAACAAATATGTTCCCCAACCTAAAGCACAGTAATAAATACATTGTTATCATTCAGGAAACAGAAAAATATTATCTTTCTTCTTCATTTGTTCCAGCTGCCTCAATAAAATGCTACCAGTGCAACTCCTACTTCCAAAAGACATGTGCTGACTGGTTTGACAACAGAACTTACAATCTGGATCAGTGTCAGGATGGAGTGAAAATGTGCAGGAAAATTGTACAAGAAGGTATAAACTAGCATTTATTCTTTTAAACCAATGCTTCTTAAGTAAATTAATGCAAGAATCGGTTCAGACTTTCATGTCAAACATGAACAATTACCAAAAACTTTCTTCTTACAGTACTGGTAAGCCTCAATGTGTTCTGTGCAGCATGGCTGCTTTTGACAGAGTAAGTTAATCATGAGAGTATGACATTTAACTAATGAATTCATCTGAGCTATTGTACTGAATAGTTAATGTTTATCTTGCTTTATTTTAATGATTAAGTCGACTTGAGGAAACACTCAAACTGCATTTTTTCCTATGCTTCACGAGTTGTATATGGAGCAACATATATGTGCTTGTGACCTTAAGGTCAGACAGTGATCACAATGAAGCTGTCAGGTTTTCACTTCTTTACTCTAGTTGTATCTAGCTGGTTATGGTAGTACATCATGAAGTTGCCTTGTGTCAATAACAGTGGTTGGGTTTATGGGGGGCTCAGTGTGTTTATGCCAGTGAATTTATAATGGTTGTTACTTTATTTGTATCAGCCAAGTTTAGACAGATACTTCAGAGCTTGCCAGTGCAGAACAAATCTTGTCTGAATTTAAAGACTTGGTGACAGTATACTTGAATTAATTAACTCCTCATTAAATCATCATCATGATTGCATTTGCGAAGTAAATGCATAGGCCATGTTAAAGGAATTTTTTTTTTAATCAAAGTATAATTATTGAAACTTTGTATTTGACTTTAACAAACATGATAGGTCTATTTGCCAAACATTAACTTCAGCAGAATTTGTCATACATGAACTATGCACAAAACGTGATTTTTTCTTTGTCAGGTTTGATAACAACTTGAGTTTCACTATAATTTCAATATTTCAAAGTAGATTTTTCATCCCGTGTATTCAAAAGTCTTACAGACACAGTGTTTACTGAGTCTTCTAAAAGGTTTAATATCTTTCTATGTGACACAATGCATTTGTACCTTCTTGATCTGTTCAGAACTTAAGTTATGGCATAAGTTATAAAAGTTGCGATCTTACACAAACAGGGCTTAATACCTGCATTACGTGTTCTCCCAGATAAGCCTTAACCCTTTGCATGCTGGGAAATTTGATGTCTGCTAAAATGTTGTCTGCTGAATTTCTAAAATGAGCATTTTCTTCGATTATTTTTCTAAGACCACTATCAGAATAGCAAACAGTTTGGATCCTGATGAGACACCACGTTTTGTGGCGTCTCATCTGGATCCAAACTGTTTGCAAAGGTCTTCAAAATCCGGTTCCAGCATTCAAAGGGTTAATAGCAGTCGGCACAGGCTAATCAGGGACACCACTTCCTGCCAAGATTGTATTCTCATTTAGAAGAGAAAATGTCGTTCCTGATAGGGTGTCTGGACGACAAGGCATGCAAGATGTATTACAACCAATTTTATCAGAGCACGGCTCAATCTTATTCTATATACAAGGGAAGAGTATAGTTGACCTTGAAAGAGGGGTATAGCATTTTCCTCCCTGGAGGTTGTTCTTAAATCACATTCTCATACATCAGTGTCGTGAGTGACAAATAATGTTCTTAGTGTACCTTGTTTTACCGTTCAAAACCTTTGTACAAAGACTTCATTCCAGACTGTATGTCAGTAATTGTAACCTGAAAAATCTGCTCTGCTTACAGTATACTACAATGATGAATGGAACACCCGGTACATCCGACAGTGCGCCCCGACCGGAGAGGTAGGGGCCGACGCAGGTCGCCAATGCCAGGAAAGGACAGGCACTTACAAGGTCAAGATGCGTTATTGCCACTGCGACAACCAGGATGGCTGCAACGGAGCCGGGTCCGTCAACATTCCCATTGTCATGATGGTCCTGCCAGCGCTTACAGCAATTTTTAAGAAATTGTAACCTCAGTGATTCTCTTTAGTGATATATTTAGAGATTTTTTTGATTTTTTTTTAAATTGTGGACTTTTTTTGGCATAAGGCATAAATCTTTTAAATTGAAATCAAAAACTAACGTTATGCAAAAAAATGGCTGATTTTTTTCTTCAGATTTTTGCTGATGATATTGGTTTGAGAAAAGATATAGGCATTGTTTAATAATATACTTTATTGTCAAATAGCTCTTTTTTCATTTTTGGTAATGCAATAACAAAAAATACTTAATAATTTGTTCACATTCCCAAATTCATTTTGTTGCGCTGTTGTGATATTTCAATATCTTTAACTTTGCTGTAAAGTAACATCATGTAACAAGAGTTATAAAACTAAAACAATAGACTCTTGTCAAAAGTAGTTAGCAAGGTGCTCTGTCTTGACACCACTAATGTTTGTTGAAGAAATGACACCAGATAAGATCCTCTTATAAATTACTTGTCAAGCGCTGTGGTGAGTTTATGTGTCATGCCTGTCAAAAATCATGAGAAAAAGAAAGAGCTTTGGTGCAAGAACAATGTAAATGCTCACAGACCAACCTTCCTTTTGTATTCCTTATAAAAAAGTTTACTTTTGTTAACATCTTAAAATTATGATATCCTTTCCAAAAAAGGAAATAAATGAAGACGAATCTTAATGAAAAGTGAAAAGCAAGCCAAGATTTATTCAGGAAATGAAACACGGTTTGTGAATGTGTGTGCAATATTAAAGTGTGACTGTGAACTGTGTGAATGTTGTGCAGCAAGCTGCAGTGCGGACAGAATGCTGTGCGATATTTTGTCGGAATGGGAATAAGTATGCCTGATATTATGTTGAATGCTTTGTAACAACCATGATGACTTGCATCCAGTTTTTTGTTTGTTATGTGCTTATTATGTCTGCTCATATGTCGCTCTTAATTGAATTAGTCATGCATTAAATGCATATTTGTGTTTGTCACAAACACAAATTTATTATTTATAACGTGCACATGCAAAAAAAATTGCGTGCAAGTCATTGTGGTGATTTATTGTTAAATAAATATGTGACTTGTTTTCAGCAATTTTCGTCCATTTTATTTTATATTTTTAACTGCTTTGATATATGGAGGTCAAGAATAATCATCAATTAATTGTTATAAAGATAATTAAAAAGCATTTGATGTCTATATACAATCCTGTTTAACCATACAAATACAATTGATGTACAAATTAATAAAAATAAAGAACACAAAATGTATAACATAGATAAAATCATGGGTTGTAATTTTGATGTAAATAATGTATAGTTTGTTTTTATACTGTTTATCATTTTCATAGATTTTAGTATATTTATCTACGAATGAAACACCACCTCACCAAAAATGATACAATGCAAATACCATCTTCTTAATGTTAAACACAATTTTTAGTCTAATAAACATTGTATCATTATTTGCTCTCTTTGTTTGCTCTCTAGTTGTAATAGACTTACTCCAGAATTTACTAGATTTGCGGTAAACAAAACACTAATCCGGGACTTCTAACCGAGTTGGCCGATTTTAACTCTTCAAAATCGATACGGATGGCTATTATTACCTGAATAATACTCCCACTTGTCCATAAAGTGGGTAAACGTTCTTTGTGGCCATCAATATGTTGGGTTCTACCAAATTGCAAAGTTGGAGAGATCTTGGTTATATTATTACTTGAGCAAAAAGGGACATTAATTGCATTTAATTCACACTTCTCCCTTTACTTTGTTTTATGTGCCACTGGATCTTTATGTCGAAACTTGCATATTTTTTGGTCATTATGGTTTCCGATAAAAGACTATTAAGTACTTTGGTCATAACATTTTCAATAACGGCATGCACGTCTCGTTTTAATGATCAATGGCGGATATAAAATCCTCCAGTCAAATATAAGTAACGAAGTTGAACGCTTGTAGTCTAACAATTTTCCGGTAATCATAATCTTTAAAAAAAATATGCCAAGGACTTATATTTGCAGGATAAAGTGCAATTTAGTCAGGATTGTGAACGGATGAAGTATCAAGTTGTGCACTGTTGTAAAATTAATTGAAAATGAAAAGTTCAAAGATGACATCGGACTAAAGAAAAAATAAAAATGAAATATTCCCCAGTTTTCCGTTAAAATTGCACAACTGTCGCCCATGAAGAATCAACTGGCATTTAGTGTATACAACTAAGGGGCAATATGATTCAACTACGGTGAAGGAGATTCGATGTGCAATTGGGTTTGGTTTTTTGTACTAGTCGGTAACCATGTAAGCAACGTGCATACCAGTAATATGAATTAAAAGAAATACAACTTTAGGCTTAAACTGCAGTTCTGTCTTAATTGGGACAGTTTTATTATGCTTGGTATATAATTCAATGGAGGAAGCATAATTAGAAAAATCCGTTCCACAAGCCATAGGTGCTTTGACTTACATATTCTGTGATATTTTTAGCATACAACTCCCGTGAATGCAATCATTTGCAATTAATTAGCAAAACCCCAAAAGACCCAAATATCAAGAGGCCCAAAGATGCTCGCCTCAGATCACCAAGGATCATTACTTAACCTGAGCAGGTAGTGTTCACAAGGCTTCACAAACGACTCAGTCATAGCATTTCCCAGACACCGAGCAGCCAAGTCTTTAACAAACCAAAAGCATCTTCGTACTCGGACAAAATATGACCCTTAATTTGATTTTCTTAGCAAGCTAGGCGATTAGTGGGTAAAAAACCTTAAGTTCTACAGTGTTTAAATAGTTTTTCTTTAGGCACACACGGGAAAATGCCTCGCTCCATGGCGGAAATGTCTAGTCAATGGACAGATCCACATTTCACATATCTCACCCGTCGGACAAAATCAATAGAAAAGGTTTAACAAGTTTCTAGACTTTTCAGATGCTTTTTTATCTTTAATTTGACCTTGTTTTTTTTACTCATCATTACAAACTCTCCGAGATGCACTTCAGACAATCGTTATCCAGTTTTTTTACTGGACCGAAATATAATAGGGACAAGTTTCATGTAGATATGGGCAATAAATGCGGCCTCTGCAGTTTTAACAGGCAATTATGAACGGCAGACAATGAAGGGCGTACAAAAGCTCTTCATGAGAACGTTGTGCTAAGGTGCGCAAACATATATACAGTGTAGTATGATTCGTTGTCTTACATCACAACAGGGACCTAAACAAAAGCTTGCAGGTCACACATATAATTAAATCAGTGCTTGTCAAAATACTAGATCTATATTTTTAGAAGATACATATATGTTAAAAATATGTAATGCATATAGTCAATTATGCAATATATTAATGCCTTTATTTTTTGTTCATTATTTTTTGACAGAAACATATATGATTCGGGTGTAGATCACCATATAATACACGTATACCGGTAGATCTTATTGTTCAAATTTTCAATAAACACTGTTGGATATTTTTATTACAATTGCTTATTTAAATCTTAATAAAAGTGCTTTTTACATCGACCTCGGTAAGAAGTGTCTTATTACTATGTTTATTTACATTTTAACAGCATGCAACTGGGCAGCTCCAGATTGTATAATGAAAGTAAGACAGCCTTTCAATGCCCTGCAAGGAGCCTCTTCGCCTGTTTCGGTCTAATGATTTTCGCAAGGCATTTTTTACCTGTGCACCGGTGGATTGTTTGTCGCCGCGGTCACGTGACACAGGTAAAATATGCAAATAAACTCAGGTGTGCTTTGAACGCAGCGCCACCAAGGTAAACTATCAACGACATCCGCCAAAATGGCGAAATTAGAATTCCTGGCAGTTTTGCTAGGATTATTCCTCTCTTTTCAAGAAGGTAAGCCAATTATTTCGTGAGAGGAAGAACTGAATCAATATGAACACAGTGACATAACCACCCGTTAACTATCAATTTCAAATGATAAAAAATACCTGTGTGTTTGTTAAAATATTAGTCACAACATTGTCAACAACAAAAACCGGAAATGAAATTTATTTCGCCTTAACATTTTGATTTTTATATCAGATATAAATGGCTTTTTAAAGAAACTTAACGGTCATGTTAATGACAAACGAAGATCTTTATTAGTATTACTTTTAGTATTAGCAATATTCTGATTCAACTGCACATTAAAAATAATATTTTCATAAAGATTAAAAAAATCATAACCAAAATTGTAAGTTTTGCTTGTTACTGACTGTGGTTTATTATACAATTTTGGGGAAAGATGACTGGGTACTTCAGATGGGGAATTTTAAAGCGAAGTCTGCATTTGATATTTTTTAGATAAGCATGATTACATGCAGGGGTTCCACTGGCCCAAAAAAAGTTGTCGCCACTTTTTCGCGGCGCGAAACTGTTAGTTATTCCGACCTTATTAATTATGACAATCGTCTAAGAAACCTTACAACATCAATGTCATTGACTATATTATTACTTTTAAAAGTATGTAAATACATAAATAATAATAAGTAACTTCACAAGTCTTAATAAGCTTTATTTATACATAAAAACATTGGTTTGCACATGATAAACAATCACATATAACCAAACTTATCTAATAATGTTAACATCAATGGAACAGTATGCTGCATACATTTTTTATAAAAATTTATTTAAACATACAATTACACAAATGTACATCATCTGGAAGGGAATTTTTTTCAAACATCAGTAAATAAAGCCTCTCAATTTAATTGTTTAACAGTTACATTTCAGAAAATAAAACATCTAAATTTAATTGTTTAACAGTTACATTTGGTCATTTGGCTAATATGATGCACATAAACTGAAAGGGAAAAAAATGATACACATCTGAACGACAAACATCTCAATTTAAATTAACAGTAATTTGTACACACATTTTCACACATGGTTAAAGATTTATATCGCCTTATATATCGTTATAATCATTGATCCTTGTGCCAGTTAGTCCTAAGTGTTACATAATTGAGTGTTCTTTATCATAAAAGAACCGTTAATCAGATAATAACCCCCATAGAACTTGACAATAGCAGTAAAAACACTGACTGTAACACTTTCATGCTTCCGTGATTTCAGTGCACTCTACACTGTAGGTCGCTTACATCGTCGTAAATCAATATTTACAACTGAAAAACACTGGCCGCTTATGCTTGGTCGCGTGCTTTTCGACTCGCAGTACATTTTCGGATGGGATTTTGCAAATTTTTTGAAATTCGCCACTTTAAAAAAATTTGAGCCACTTAAAAAAATTAGCGCCATTTGGCGCCAATGGCGATCGACAGCGGAACCCCTGACATGTTTATAATATATTCCATTTTGTTATTCAAAATTATTCAGAGAATTTACAAAAATGCTAATTTATGTCAGCGATTTATTTTCTTTTATAAAGTTCCAGAAAACGGCGCTCTCCCGATTCTAGGGAAAAATTACAACTTTCCAAATCGCTGTCAAGAAATTCCCAATTGATGGTTTGTTTGTTTTTTAGAAATAAAATGCAACATTTAGCTAGTTTCCCTATGAAGCTCTATGGCATGAACACTTAAGTTAATATAATATTGACAGCTTGACAAAATTTAGTTATCAATTTTAAAGGATTTACAGACGTTTCGCGCCCAAGTTTTTTCGCACCCTAGTTATTTCGCCCCCAAGACGTTTCCGCCCTGGTCGTTTCGCACCTGGTTGTTTCGCCCCCATACTAGCGGAACACTAGTTGTTGAGTAGTTTAATTGGTGACCATTATATAATTTTTAATAAGAGGATATTTATCACGTCAATGATTAAACTTATTGAGTTATCATTTCATTATTAATAAATAAATAATAATAATAACCCTAAAAAAACGACATTTTATAAAATAATTTTTACTGTAAAGCGAATACACGACGATCTTTATCTGATAGTTAAAATAACATTACGCAACAACATCGGATTAGCGGCAATGTTCTAACAGATAAGCTGTCCGCATTGAATGGCATGTTTATAACACCTGTTCAGACTGTGAATCAAATATCCATTTAGGGAGCACTTTAAAAGAAAACTGATTTGTTTATTTATTGACAATCGAAGGCGTGTGTCAGTAATTGATTGTTGCCCAAGCACCACTTTGCGCGTAAGCTATCAAGTTAATAAATGGAAATTATCGCAGTTAAGATGTTTAATTTTGTCTTACTACTTTAACATTATAATATGTCATCACTTTCTTAATATTATTTCCATTTACAAAGTCATTTTTAATTGAATTTAATAAATAGTTTAATACTAATAGAATATCACGCATACAAGAAAACAAATGCTTTATTTCCATACATTGTATTGTATTAAATATGAAATTGCACTACATGAATATTTTTTTGAATATAATAGAACAGAACACAAAGTTTAATCGAGAATACATAGCACACAATAATAAATTACAGCAAAGCACATTTATAAACTGAATGAGTCGTAATTATTTACATTACAATATATAGCAGCACTGTTATTTTTTTAAATACGGATCTCCAAATGTTTTCACATTTCGTTTTCTACAAATGGTAAGCGCTATACCTACCATAACTAACACCTGTTTTATCACAATTACATAATGAGGGAATGAAATACATTGTTAATTTAAGACTTATGCTTCAGGGTACTTTCTTTGATGATTATATAATGGTCACCAATTAAACTACTCAACACCTAGTGTTCCGCTAATATGGGGGCGAAACGACCAGATGCGAATCGACCAGGGCGGAAACGTTTTGGGGGCGAAACATCCGAGGACCATTTTAAAGTATTTGGAAGCAAAAAAACGAATACACCAATTTCTCAATCTGAAGACGTAAATCTTTCCAATTTCATGATCATAATCACGTATCCCACTTGGACAAAAAAGATGATATGCTCAAACTTGGTTTGATAATAAAAGGTGTTATGGTTTACAAAAATAAACCAGTGATAAGCAGTCACATGAAACTTTAATGAGTTTGTGATTTTGATCATTGACAGGTTCAGCCATTCAGTGTTATCAGTGTGATAGCCAAGAGAATTCTGACCTATGCCCACAAGAAACCCCCTTTGACACCACCATCAACGCCATGGTAGATTGTAACAGCTTTGAGGCCAACACACCGGGCCAGTTCTGTGTGAAAATCTACCAAGAAAGCGCCGGCTGTGAGTATATTAATCTCAGTGGTTGATTTTCTGATAATATCATTGTGAATTCGATGTCTTTCGGCTCATAAAGCACCCCAAATTAATACGTGTTTTAATACGGTCCGCACAGTCCGCACAGGCTTATCAGGAATGACACTGCGCTTTATGGTATTTTTTGTTTAAAGGAAGTCCCTTCTTACAGAAAATCTTGTTTTGGCTGAAAGTGTCATCCCTGATTAGCCTCTGCGGACTACACAGGCTAATCTGGGACGACACTTTACGCACATGCATTATGCCCAGTTTTCTCAGAACGCAGCTCATATATTCTACCATTGACAAAAGACAAACGATCATAATTCTGACAAAACTCATGGCTGCCATTATTTCTTTTTTAACAATCATCTACACATTAAGGTCATTCAACTGGGAAAGTTTATGCACCATTCTCCAAACTGTAATATGGTGATATATATATTCTATAGTGGCACAACAGAGAATGAGCCACAATTCTACCATTTAATGTCGCAGCCGAAATTCCCATCTTTATAATTATTTACACAGTCACTTAAGTTATAAAACTGTTAGAGATTTAGCGTGATAATTTCTGTAATTAAAGAGTAGTTGAAAACACAATTTGCTGACTATATAAAATAGTGAAAATACAGACAAAGGGCCATTATTCTGCAAAACCTGGTCACGGCCAAATTCTTTTTTTTACGATCATCTACAAATTAAGTTGATTTTACTGTTAAAGAATTCATGAATTTAAGGAGTTTGAAACACATGCTTCAGGCTTTCCTTTTAACATATAAATGCAAATCTTAATGCCTCCAACTCCCAAGGGGCATGCGATGCAAGCACAAGTTATCCCCTTTAAAATGATTTTCATTCATTAAGACTTACAGTTTTACAAAACATTCTTATAAGAAAACAATCATGCATGCTTATAATTTTATGAATGTGCACAGATGGTTCGTGGATCAAGATTACCCGTCGCTGTGCCTCGCAGACAGATCAAGGTATTGCCTGGGGTTGCCGGTGGTCCTGGGACAATGTTGGCGTATTCCGAAACACATGCTACTGCCAGCACGACGCATGTAACTCAGCGGGCAGCATGTCGTTAAATGTGATGCTTGTGGCGCTGCTGGGCAGTGTCAGTATTGCACTGAAGAAATGGTTGTGAAGTCATGTAATGATTGTGTGAGTGCTATATGAATATTGTGTGAGTGCTGTATGAATATTGTGTGAGTGCGATATGAATGTGACTTTTGAGTGAATGTTTAGTGTTTAAGTATTGGGACCAATAAGAAAACTAGTGAATGTTTACTGTTCTGTTTTGATACTTAATTTGCGTTACTGTACAAGTTTTGCAGATTTTTGCTTGTATTCAGTGTGTAGGAATCAGACATGAGATACGATTTGTAAACCATATCACTTTTCTCACTTATAAGTTGGGATAACCTATGTTGCTTCTGAAGAGAAAATGATTTCATAAACATTTATAATTGTAATTTTGTTGTCATTTTGCAAGCAAAATATAGGTTATCAAAGCCTTTATGCCTAAAAATCTATCTTAAAGATTGTATACATCCTTTGAAAAATTATTTTCTGAAATGAAATCCATTTTAATGGTAATGTATGTGATAGTATAACAGAGGCATTTAAGTGAAGTTGTTACAAGAGAGTGTGTTGTTTGAATAAATATTGATTGAATATTTTTGTAACCTGTTTTTGTTTATGATGGTATCACCACCAACATATCAAATACATATCAAGACCTGTAAATAAACTGTAGAATAGGTGTATATATGTACATAACATATTCATTATGCACATCATTTTTTGTATAATCAATCACATTATATGAATATTCTTATTGTTTTAAACATTTCATTATTGTTCAAAATTAATAAGTACATATATTTTTTTAAAGTAAAATCTTTATAAAAAAGCTTACACTACCATTCCATAAATATAGTGAATTTATCTTTTAATATACAAGGATATTTAATTTTGAGCATTGCAAAAATTTAATAATGCATATCATGGCCTTTAAATGTTAGTTTGTTCGGTCCATACTTTTATAAAATCGTCTTACATTTATGTCTAGAAAAACAGATTGACATTCCTATTGTTTAATGTATAATTTTTAATGAATTAATTGTATGTATCCTATCATGTATATATTGTCATTATTTTTATAAGAAATAACACTAAATAAATTTACAATTGAAATATTACTTATTATGTTTTTACTTTTAATATGAATACTTAAGACAATTATGCCCCCCTTTGAGGAAGCAGGGATCAATTATTACAAAAGACCTGTTCGTGGGTCAGTCCATTTATCGATCAGTCCTCAGACTTTTTGATTTTATCACGATATATAAAGAGCACTCTGACGTAAGATCATGCTTACTATTTTGATCTTTACTTGTGAAGAAAGAAATACACATTGCTAGGTTGATTTTTAGTTCACCAGGTTAAAGGTCACCGGCACTTGTAATTTGAAATAAGTTTATTAATGAAATTACAATAATTCTTTTACCTATGATCATTTCAATCTGTATGTCTGATACTTGGGAGTTGAAAGGACACCTATTGATATTTAAGTCAAAGGGGAAGGTCATAGAGCTTAGCTATAAATTTGTTTCTTCGCAATATAGTGAAAACGTCTGTGACCATTCACATTTGTAAAATGTTTTTTTGGGTGATTTTCTATTTTCTGAGGTCAAAAGCCAAGGTTACAGGGGCTTTCAGTTTAAAATTTGTTTCTGCACAATCGCATGAGAACACTATCACCAGAAATAATCTAAATTGATGTGGTGGTTACCTGTAAGGTAACGTAGTTACATTTTGATTTTGTTGTCATAGATCAAGAGCATAGGCGCTTGCAATAAGAAATTGGTTATTACGCACCTTTCCCTAACATCAACTTTATTGGTATGCTGATCTTTGGGAACAAATCGAGACTTCTATTGAGTTTGAAGTCATAAGTCGGCCTGAACATACGATCATCCAAACATAAGAAAGGAACAAGAGATGTGTTTTTCAGAAACACAATGCCCCCTACTGTGCCGCTTGTATATATATTTTTTTTATGATATCCCTTTAAAAAATATTACTTCCCATGTAAAAATGATCTGTACCTGCCAAATGATAAATAGAAATTATCTCCCTTTCAAGCTTGTTACTTCCCTTTGATTTTGTTTTTTGACCGTGAAGGATGACCTTGACCTTTCACCACTCAAAATGTGCAGCTCCATGAGATACATGTGCATGCCAAATATCAAGTTGCGATTTTCAATATTGAAAAAGTTATGGACAATGTTTAAGTTTTCGGACGGACGCACAGACTGACGGCTCAACTGCTATATGCCACCCTACCTGGGGCATTAAAAAAAAGGGAAAAAAAAACATGAGGTATTGAGGTCCACAGGTTACGCAGTATCAAAAATGTATTTTACAATTGTTCATACATAACCAAAATCACTACTGCATAACAAACACAAGTAGGTAGTTGTATGATTTTATTACATCATGATTAACAAACACAAAAATATATACAGTCTCATAAAAGTAGCATTTTGAAAATTGGCATCCCTGCTTAATTAATTAATATGTTAATTTGTAACATACCTTGTTAAGTGGAATCAGTTAGGATTAATTCTCAAAGTTTGAAGGGTATGTTCACGTGTTTCAAACTAAGCTTGACCCTGTATAGTATTTCTAAATAGGCAACATGTTTGTAAAACATGTACAAATATACAAACAAAACTGAGGACAGCATCATCAAGACTTCAGAGTCCTGTTAGTAAATGTTTTCCATACTGAAAAATGTGCAAGCTTGTTACGAAATGTTCAACATAACACGAGGCTTCATTGCCAAATGCCAACAAGGCAACACAGGTCGTAATACTAGAAAACATAATTTAAATACAAGAGCTGGTCAAAATAATTTTTGTGTAAAAATTGTATGAATAGATTAAACAGAAATCCTCACTTAATAAGGAAAAAGAATAGCCACTGATATGTATTGATATTTTAGTTGGCAACTATGTTTGGCACTACCTAATGATAAAGATTACTAGAAAAAATGCAAATTAAGTGAAATAACTTACTTTGATAACTGTTTATAATATTATTTTAGGACAAACATTACAATTGTTAATTAAGTCAAGGTCACGATTGTAAAATGATGCAAAAGGATACTTTAATAACGTTACAAAATATATTTTCACATGGAATTAGTGATACCAAATATAATATAATGTTGTAGGAAACAAAACAAGTGTAAAGTAGCAATATCACAGAACCACGTGTGAAAACACATCACTCACAACAATATTATAATAGTACTTTGGCATGTAAAACAAATGCAAAACAAATGATAGACATTGTAAACAAATATGCAAAAAGGCATCATAATACACACACAGTTTTGATAGTACCGGGCAATATCAAAACTGTTGATTTAAAAACATATTCAAACTAATTGAAGCTGTATCAAACAATCATCAATCCTACAATATGCTCAAATGTAATCAAGTCTTGTTCATGCGAGACGCTTTATGCGAAAATGGTTCTTATGCGATAATGCGGAAGTCTGGTCTGGAGCTACGATGTCACTTGTAAAGACAAGCTAGGTAAATGGTCTCAATAGTGGACAGGGTGGGTTGTAGCCTTAATGCACAGCTGCCCAAGTTGGGCTGAGCTGGCTGCATATGGCATAAGACCCATTTTTGCATGTTGTGGTTCATATAATGCCAGGTATTGCCTTACATCTTATCATGTTGACTTTTGATACAATTTGAACATTGCAGTTGGTTAATTTATACAAAAGGGACATTTTGTTCAGAATAAAACTGGCAAAACCCTACAAGAACAAAAATGTTTTCAAAATTGTTTACCATAGTTTCTCACAAACGTCTGACATTAAATTATATATATATATATAGAAAGGCACTCAAAGTTAAAGGTCAATTAAATATACTCAAAATGCTCACATTTACATAGAAACAAGTTGTTAAATTAAACCAATACATAGTGATTTACTGATTAAAGATGTTTAAAGATGAGGTAAACAAATGATTAAAATTGTCAAACATGATAACAACATGTTTCTTAGGAAAAAAAGGAAAGCAATACACGTTTGTTCCATTAATAATCACAGAACAAGTAAAGTGGCTACAATTTATTGAAAAAAAAATGGACGGATATAAAGCATTCCTTAACAAGTTATTGAAAACAGGCACATCGCAGAAAATTATTACAAAATAATGTACACCTCTTAGTTTAAGTATGTTAAACACATTCAATTAGTAGTTCAAACCGTATGTTAATATAATGCAAAAGTAAAAGTATCCAAACTATATCAATTTTTTTATGTGGGTAAAACCTCTTTTTAAATACTTTCATCGCGTCACAACACTTAATCGCACAAAAAAAGATTTCTTCATGAATACAAAAGTCACAAAATAACAATGTATTTTGCCTCGCAGTTAATTCCATACAAACTAAAGCAATTAATACAAATTAGCAAGTTATTCCTTGTCAGAAAACAAAAAATTGTCACAAAAGTCACATTTTATAAATGTCTTTAAAAAAAAAAAAACATACTCCAAAAAAAGAAGAGTTGAGAAAATGGGAGATTTTTGTTCATTTCTTAAATCCTTTATTCCTAAAAAGAAAACAACAAATGGTAACAAAAATCGCATTATACAAATATCTAGAAAAAAGTATAAACCCATTAGAAAAAAGCGGGGGATTTTTGTATCGTTCATTTCTCTAATCGTCAAGCTGGCATAGAGCCGCCACACCTCTATTGATCCAATGGGACTGCGGCTTACTGGACGGGATCTCTATGTAGAGGACAAAGTTGGTGGAATGTCCTGTAGTGGACAAGACCCCACGACGGGCTGTTGTCTTGTAGACAGGGCACTTGTAGATCGGGTTCTCCTTGAACTTTGACATCTCATTTGGACGGAACCAGATCACTGGCAACGAATCAAACAGGATCTTTGACAGGGACTCCCCAATGAATTTACGCTCGCGGTCCCAGCGTGCACCTTCCAAGAACAAGCCCTGAAACAAAGTAATTTGATAAAATGTAAACCTATTTATTTTAGCTTGATGGCATTGAAGGCCTTAGGCTTATCAAAAAGCTCTAGAGTCTGCCTCCTGAGTAGAACCAGTACTTTGTGTGCTTTGAGAGAGATCTTAAGAAGTCTCCCACAATAGGGATCATATGCATGACCTTCGGGTCGCTAGGAGGACACCATATCCACAACACTAAGGCGACCTAAAATTATATACTGGGAAACATAACAGTGCAATTAGCATAACATAAAATGTATCTATAGGAAATGGATAGACTCAAATACTAAGTTAGTAATTGAAACCAAGTCTGCAACATAACGACACAAGCAATGCCCAAGGCATACATGCCATACGTCCCGGAATGTCCGGGACAGTCCCGGAAATGAAGAACTTGTCCCGCTGTCCCGGAAATCTGTCAAATATGCCGGAATTTACAAAATACATACGTACATGTACCTTATCTTAGGCTTAACTGCACCTCAAATCTGTGTATATCTGCAGCGTCTCCATGACAATGCCTACCCGAATAGGCAGACTACGCTACGTGTCAAAATCGATCAATTAACAGGGGTCCTGTTATCAAATCGATTGTCTCACGTTCGCGGTCAAACCGAAAAGGCGGCATTGTTTAATGTGGTTGTTAATTGACTTTAATCTACTACGTCATTATTTCCCACTGCGTAAGGGCTAATGATAGTTGTTCACACATCTGAAGTCCAACATCGCAGAGTAAAAAATTAAAAGCAGTTTATGTTCGCACGTTTAACCGACAAAGAAGTTGAGTAAAAAAGTAAGCATATAAAAATGTTATTGTGATTGGTTGTATGTATTGTGAATTGATTTGAGTTGACGATCTAACGGTACTGTATTGTTGTATTTTTTATTATATAAATGTTATAAATGAATAAAGGCGTATCAACAACTACGGTCTTAATAACAATAACGCAGTGACGTCACCATCTATGTTTAGAACGCTTACACTGAAAACACGTGGCTTGTATCTAGTAACGGAAGTAGTAATGTTGAATTTGACGTTAATTGATCAAGTGTATTCCGGATAGACTTTCGAACTTTTGCAATGAACGATGCGAAACAAAAAAAAAAACGTACCAAAAATGCATATGTCTATAAATATCGCTACATATCATACATGTCCCGGAAAATCGGCAAAAGTCCCGGACAATTTAACTCAATGTCCCGGAATTGGTCTGAAAAATTATGGCATGTATGGCCCAAGGCAATCCAACTTCAATTTGGGGCTTTAAAAATTATGATGATCGTTTTCATGCGAAAGTCATCTGAATTAAATTTGTGTGTATTACCTAAATAGTTATTTGCATCAGGTAAGATTTGTATAATATGTAATCAAATTCTGCCTCGTATATATTAATTGTCTCCAAGAACTTGTTAGTTGAAATGTATTCAAAATAATCGTTTTTTTCGTTGGCAAAGTAATGTTATTTTGGAAATGCGATCAGCATACAATTACATGTATTCATAATCAATTATCCATGGTAAGTTATAGAACATAGTTGTATAGTTAAATCAATTTATTTTAGTCATATTAGTCATATTACCTTAGACAATGAGAATGGTGGAGGAAACAATGCTTTACAACTGAGGGATTTGTAGTACTGCTTATGTATAAATGGTAGGAATTGCAGGGGAAATTGAAAGACGCTATTGAACATAACAAAAGTTCACAGTACAAAGTCCTCAAGAGGCTTGGTATAACATACACGTAAGATTAGAAACGGGCAATAACGCTTACATAGCATAAAGCCCCGTCTTCTGGTTTCTTTAATCCGTCCCTTTCGTCTCCCATGATTTCAAACTCGAAGCCAATGGTGTCAATAGGAATGGTGTACCTTCTGGCATAGTTCTGAGCCACACCTGAGGAAAAAAAACAACCAAACATGCAAACAAATTCTAAATAGCTTGTGGGCCACAGATAATATAAAATAATTTCTGTTATTGTTATTAAACTACTCATTTAATAACGTGCGGATAAAACAGCCAAAACATCCTTCAGATACACTACAATGTCATTCAGATTTTCAATTTGGTACCATAATTGCCACTGCATTTAAGTTCAGGCAGTGTTTTTTGTCCCCCATTATGGGAATGGGGCAGGATCCCTTAGGATTGGGAAAAATCGCTGCATTTTGACCAAAATTGGGAAATTTGTGTTGTTGTTTTTTGCTAGCAAATGCTTCGAAAATGAGAATGAAAGTGTTTTAAATATTAAATTTAATTAAGTGTAACTTATAGAGCTGGAACGGAGATAAACTAATTGTTGATCTAAATAATTGTTTTTATATGTCCAATTGAGAATTGTTAGGTCCCATTTGGGATTTTTTTTTTCTTTCCATTGGAAATGGGGCCAGATTCCGGCCCTAATTTTGAAAAAAAAAACAATGTCAGGAAATATGATCATCCTCCACATTAGAATATGCTATCTTTTTCCAGATCACATATGCAAAGTTAGCATTTTACATATTCAAAAACAAAATTGAACTTTACTACAGGCATGGATCACTTAAGATATATCGGCGACCAGATTATTAGCCCAATTTAAAAACATAAAAATTAAAAACCATTCAATGTTCTATGCTTGTTAAAATAGGTTGTTTAACTAATGTATCAAACACACAAAAGTGAAACAGATACCACAGCTTTACACTGGATATTCAACATTAATTAAGCAATAGTTCAGGAAAATGATCGTGCTTCCAATCCTGCGTGAGAATCTGAGTTTGAAAAATTTACTTCCTGACAATCAAGAGTTTTAACACAATACTTTCTGACAATCTTAGTTTGAATTCAATACTGCCTGACAATCTAGGTTTGATTTCAATACTTCTTGACAATCTAGGTTTGAATTCAATACTGCCTGACAATCTAGGTTTGAATTCAATACTGCCTGACAATCTAGGTTTGAATTCAATACTGCCTGACAATCTAGGTTTGAATTCAATACTGCCTGACAATCTAGGTTTGAATTCAATACTGCCTGACAATCTAGGTTTGAATTCAACACTGCCTGACAATCTAGGTTTGAATTCAATACTGAATGGCAATCTAGTTTTGAATTCAATACTGCCTGACAATCTAGGTTTGAATTCAATACTGCCTGACAATCTAGATTTGCATTTAATACTGCCTGACAATCTAGGGTTGAATTCAATACTGCCTGACAATCTAGGGTTGAATTCAATACTGAATGAAAATCTAGGTTTGAATTCAATGCTGCCTGACAATCTAGGTTTGAATTCAATACTGCCTGACAATCTAGGTTTGAATTCAAAACTGCCTTACAATCTAGGTTTAAATTCAATACTGCCTGACAATCTAGGTTTGAATTCAATACTGCCTGACAATCTAGGTTTGAATTCAACACTGCCTGACAATCTACGTTTGAATTCAATACTGAATGGCAATCTAGGTTTGAATTCAATACTGCCTGACAATCTAGGTTTGAATTCAATACTGAATGACAATCTAGGGTTGAATTCAATACTGCCTGACAATCTAGGTTTGAATTCAATACTGCCTGACAATCAAGATTTGAATTCAATACTGCCTGACAATCTAGGTTTGAATTCAATACTGCCTGACAATCTAGGGTTGAATTCAATACTGAATGACAATCTAGGTTTGAATTCAATACTGCCTGACAATCTAGGTTTGAATTCAATACTGCCTGACAATCTAGGTTTGAATTCAAAACTGCCTTACAATCTAGGTTTGAATTCAATACTGCCTGCCAATCTAGGTTTGAATTCAAAACTGCCTTACAATCTAGGTTTGAATTCAATATTGCCTGACAATCTAGGTTTGAATTCAATACTGCCTTACAATCTACGTTTGAATTCAATACTGCCTGACAATCTAGGTTTGAATAAAATACTGCCTTAGAATCTAGGTTTGAATAAAATACTGCCTGACAATCTAGGTTTGAATTCAATACTGCCTGACAATCTAGGTTTGAATTCAATACTGCCTTACAATCTAGGTTTGAATAAAATACTGCCTGACAATCTAGGTTTGAATTCAATACTGCCTGACATTCTAGGTTTGAATTCAATACTGCCTGACAATCTCGGTTTAAATTCAATACTGCCTGACAATGTAGGTTTGAATTCAATACTGCCTGGCAATCTAGGTTTGAATTCAATACTGCATGACAATCTGTGCATGATCTTTACCAGTGAGGAAGGACTGGGTGAAGTAGAATCCAGACAACCAGAATGTATCAGGTGCACCATTCTTGATCCAGTTGTCGAAGAACTTCAGTCTGCAAAGATTAAAATAAAAAAGATGTATGGCGACATTTAAAGAAAATTGGTCATATTGTTGCTCAGTCACTTTCTGAAACCCCTGCTGTCTGTCCGAATAATGAAACTAATACGAAGGATTATTCAATATACATGTTTAATGCTTCTGTTGTGAAGTTAATAAGGAATTTCTTTTATCAAGCATTTAAATGTACGCTGATCTGCAGGACTGTTTCTTTTAACAGGAATGGTAAGAGTGCACTGAATCATTTGTTCAGTGCAGTGGGCCTGTATTGAAGTGTGTATCTATTTGTAAATTAAATTTATTATTTAACTGTGTATTTCTCAACACAAAAAAGTATTCAAAATCAAAAATAAAAATGTTTCTGGCAAATGATGATCTAAAGTAAAGATTTTTTAGAACAAAAACAGAGGTAAAGTACTTTCTGCCCACTACTGTTGTAATATAAACATGTAGAGTAAAAAACATCTCAAAACAAATTTAAGCAACCAAAATCACAAAGAAAAGCATGAGCATTTCTTTTAAAACATGACCAGTTCTCAGGAAACAATACACTGTTTCAAAATAAGCCTTTCTGAAAGAAAACAGGGCTTAATACATGTGGGTGAAATGTTGTCCTAGATTAGCCTGTGCATGGGCAACACTTTCTGCTTTCATACTATTTTTTGTTTGAAGAAAGTAAAAAAACCAGATTAGATGGAAAGTGTCATCCTTGATTAGCCCGTGCAGTTTGCACATGCTAATCTGGGACAACACTTCACACACAAGAATTAAGCTCAGTTCCCCCAGAGCGTGGTTTGAGTCTTTCAAAGCATCAACATGAATACAGTGTCGAGATATCAAACACAATGTACATGTACATGTATGAACAAGCGTAACCATACCTGGCCAGAAGATCTGTCACGTAGCTCCCGAGGGGTTTCAAGGACGGGTATGACTTTGACGCCCACATTGCTGGCACTTTGCCGTTCATCATGGATGTGAAGACCTCCTCCAACTCTGATGACATCACTACGAGTCCCTTGATGGCCTTCTGAAGGTTCACAAGCGAGCTGCGCACCACCTTAGTGAGCCGGTTAAAGCGTATCAGCTCCTGACGCAACACGGTGTTCATCGACTCGTTGTAGACCACTGGGTACTTTTTGATAACCTGTGAAAACGAAGGGATTGTTGCTTGGAAAAATGTTAAAAACTTCCCTCTAAGAAATCGATCGTCAAATGCAACACCGTTTTTTTTTAAACTGATATAGAAATGTTGAGGCGAAACACAGTTGCAGGTTCAGCTCTTGAAATGTTTGTTTTAGACCCTTATGCATATTTTGATCAACAGTGGAAAGAGGACTTTATGCTTGAATTCATTTTTTAAACTTTTACTTAAAATTCTTAAAATTGTTTTTAATTAAAACATATTAATTGCTTTACTACATGGAATCAAAAGCCAGAGGTTTTCTGGGTAAAACCAGTACTTTACACATTTTGAGAGTTGACTTGAACATATAAGCCTCTAATGCTAACGAAATGTTTGTTGTTTTTGTCATCGATGTTTTATGATCAATGTTATGCAAAAGCTTACCATCTCAATGTCAAAGTCGGCTGGAAGCTTGCCAAGAATATCAGCAGACAACTCCTGAATCACAGTGCCAGCAGATTTACCTCCCTTGCCAGATTGACGGGGCAATGTCAGCAAGATGCTGTCAAACAACTGAAAACATAGATTCAAGCTTTAAAATGTAAGTGTTTGGACTGGCTATTTTGCTTAAAAACTCTAAGCAAAGACCATAAATTTTACACATTGAAATCTTTCATCTTTCAAAAAAAAAAATTTCAATAAAAAGCCCTAGATTTAAAATAAGAGACACTCTTAAGTCCACTTTCTGAGCCCAGGACGTCAGAACGAAAACACCATATAACTCACTACATAATAATATTCAAATAACTGATTTTCAGTTGATACTTCTTACAAACATTAAAAAATCAACTTAAGCCTGTAATTTTAGTTCAAAAAGTGGCAAAATTCCATTTCTTGTCATTGCAGTTGAAGTCAATACTTGATACCCTTACCAGTGTGCAAAAATATCTCTAAACCTTTATCTTTAACAAGAGGGCCATCAGGCCCTAAGGCGCTCACCTGAAAGCCAAAGGAACTAGACTATTCTGAAAAAATGCAAGCTGATTCATGAAGATTATTTTGGACCAAAAAAGTGACTTTTAACATGTTTTTTTATATTTGACCTTGTGACCTAGTTTTTGAGCTCATATGACCCAGCTTCAATCTCTGGCAAAATTTCATTGGGACAAATGTTCTGACCAAGTTTCATGAAGATTGGCCAATAAATGTGGCTAATATAGTGTCAACAAGTTTTCACTAAAGCCATATAAGGACAACTGCCCCCCCCCTGGTGGCCATGTTTTTCAACAAACCATAACCATTTTCAAACTCACTCAAGCTATTGTTAGAACAAATGTTCAGATCAAGTTTCATAAAGATTCGATAATAAATGTGACTTCTAGAGTGTTAACAAGGTTTTGTAGTAAATAGCCATTTAAGGAAAAATGCCACGCCCCCTTGCGGCCATGTTTTTTAACTGATCTCAACCATTTTTGAACTTAGCCCAGATATTATTCGTTCAAATATTCTGACTAAGTTTCATGAGCATTGGACCACAAATGTGACTTTTAGAGTGTTAACAAGGTTTTACCATACAGTAAAGCCATATAAGGAAAACTGCCCTGCCCCATGGCAGCCATGTTTTTCATTCAATTTGAACCATTTTTAAACTCCTCCAAGATATTATTGGGACACATGTTTTGACCAAGTTTCATGAAGATTGGACTAAAAATGTGACTTCTAGAGTGTTAACAAGGTTTTACTAAAGCCATATAAGGAAAACTGCCACGCCCCCTGGCGGCCATGTTTTTCAACCAACCGGAACCATTTTCAAACTCGTCCAAGATATTTTTGGCACACATGTTCTGACAAAGTTTCATGAAGATTGGACTAAAAATGTGACTTCTAGAGTGTTAACAAGGTTTTACTATAGCCATAAAAGGAAAACTGCCACGCCCCCTGGCGGCCATGTTTTTCAACCAACCGGAACCATTTTCGAACTCGTCCAAGATATTATTGGGACACATGTTCTGACAAAGTTTCATGAAGATCGGAAAATAAATGTGACTTCTAGAGTGTTAACAAGGTTTGCTATATATAAAACTGCCACGCCCCCTGGCGGCCATGTTTTTCAATCAACCGGACCCATTTTCGAACTCGTCCAAGATATTATTGGGACACATGTTCTGAGTAAGTTTCATGAAGATTGGACAATAAATTTGGCCTCTAGAGTGTTAACAAGGTAAATGTTGACGACGCACGACGGACAAAAGGCGATCACAATAGCTCACCATGAGCATGTTGTGCTCAGGTGAGCTAAAAAGCAAAGCAACGCTAACAAAATGTGTCACAGACATTGATGCCCCACATCAGATGTTTGGCCAAGTCACAGTCACAAGTCAGATAAAGAGGACTTGCTTTGAAACACCGAAACATAGTAATAAACTTAAACTTAAACTTTTGAAACATTTCTTTAATTATGATCATGTATACATAAAAATTATTGTGTTCTGAAAGATCTTCTAAAATCCTCAAAGCAGTTATAAAGGAGAGTATATATTCTTTCTTGGAAAAACAGACTATTGGCCACAATTTCCCAAATCTGGTCACAGCCTAGTTCCTATCTTTACAATCATCTACACATTGAGGTAATTTAGCTGTGAAAGTTATAGAGAAATCTACTCATAATAAAAAGGAGTTGAAAACACAAGCATTGAGACTGACAAACAGACACAAGCAATGTTTTATCCGTTCCAGCTCTCAAGCAAAGTGAAAATGAATATATGCAACCAGCATCAAACCAGAACAGCCCACAGGTTACTTGCAGTCTGTTCAGGTTTAATGCTGTTTGCTGCTCATCAGTATTTTAGATTTAGAAATGAAGCCCTTTAAACTTGAACATAGTAAGACAAGATGTGTTTGTGAAACACTATGCCCCCCCATATATTTGACCTTTGACCTTGAAGGATGACCTTGACCTTTCACCACTCAAAATGTGCAGCTCCATGAGATACACATGCATGCCAAATATCAAGTTGCTATCTTCAATATTGCAAAAGTTATGGCCAATGTTAAAGTTTGATGCAAACAAACCAACAAACATACAGGGCATAAACAATATGTCCTTCAGAAAAGACTGGGGGACATAAAAAGGTCTTCAACTTAATAGGATTTTCTTAGAACTACAAACCCATCAAAAAAGGTATCTGAGTCGTAAAGGGTTAAAAAAAGATTTGTGCAAATCTACTGGTACATACAACCAGTGTCTCTTTGTTGTCCTTGGTGATGTCTGCATTGTCATGGAGACCAAACACCTCAGGGTTGGGGTTCAGGGGCAGCGAGCGAATGTAGTCTATATAGCCTTGGAAGGTCGTCTCTGGAGGCGCATAGTACAGGCCACTATCTGAGAACCTGTACAACACATGTTATGTTTGAGCGTCGCTATGGTAATATGGGGCTCAATTCATGTGTGTAAATTGTCATCCCAGATTAGCCTAGGCAGTCTACACAGGCTAATCAGTGACAACACTTCCCACTTAGACATGACTTTTGTTTTGCAAGAGACTTTTTCTAAAGGTAAAATTTCAAAACACAGTTAAGTGATTAGCCTGAGCAGACTGCACAGGCTAATCTAGGATTAAACTTAAAGCACATGCATTAAGCCCACTTTTCTAAGAGCATGGCTCATTCGTTTATTAATAAAACAGTATTGCCCAGTACGACAGGCCATTGTCATTCAAATGGCAAAATAATTTGCATCTGTGTCATAAAGGAAAAACAATGCTGTTCAAAATGTATTCTTTGTATGTGTTAGAATATAATTTTTTAATTGCATATTATTTTCTTTTGATAAAAGTACTTAAGTCAATAATTCAGCTTTCTTTTTCTGATTAAATCCATAAATCACTGTAAATCTGTGTGATTTGTGGGACATTAATTTTCTTTGATTTTGTGGGTTGACTTACCCACAATTTAACACAAACACATTCGGAAATGACCGTGACAAATTTCTATTTTTTCCCCCCTAAAAAATCAGAAATTAACAAATTAACTTGCCAATGAGTCATTTTTTTGAAAAACCACAAAATTTCGTGCTGGTTTAAATAATTGTTTTTACAGTATCATTGAACAAATTTAAAACAATTAGAAGTCAGCATACAATAAGCATTGCTGTAATGAGGCCAATTAAAATGATCAAATTTAATGTTACCAGTATTTAATAAAATTATTCACTTTCTTCCAAACACCAAAAGTCATTTTCTGAAGTAGTGGTAAAAGTTAGGAACCTAGAATGATTTCAAAATTGTGCCTAATTGTGATAATTGAGCAAGTAAAATTGTAAAACAAGGCACACAGCTGGGCAAATATAAACACTAGGATCATGGTGCTTAATGCATAAGGGTGAAGCGTTCTCCAAGATAAGCCTATGCAGTCTGCACAGGCTCATCAAAGACAACACTTTCCACTTTCATGGAATTTTTCTTCGAAAGAAAGTATATATCTTTTCAACAAATATGCATTTTAGGTGAAAAGTGTTGTTCTTGATCAGCCTGTGCGGACTGAAGAGGCTATTCTGGGACGACACTTTACGCACATGCATTCAGCCCCGTTTTCCCGGAGCAAGGGTCAAATGATACAAATGTTCAAATATTGAAAACCATGAACCCACCTATAAGTGTCGTCATTGACGATCCTGTCACAGAAGCAGATTGTGAGAAGAGAGATGAGCAGACGACGATCCTTGTCGTCTGTGACACGACCTCCGTAGTTACACTCTCCTGTCAGGTAGGTGAGCGCTGGCAACGGGAGCTCATCATAGTCATTTAGGAACATCTGAAATACGGGATAAAGCCTCTTGGTGATACAGATTAACATGTTTGCGAAATATGGGATTAAGCCTCTTGGTGATAAAGATTTACATCTTAGTCATTGAGAAACATCTGAAATACCGAATAAAACATCTTGGTGGTACAGATTTACATCTGAAATACTAGATAAAGCCTCAAAGTGATACATATTTACATCTGGTATATGGGACAAAGCCTCCTAGTCGATAAAGATCATAGTCATTGAGGAATATGTGAAATACTGGATAAATCCTCTTGGTGATACAGATCATAGTAAAAAATCCAGTCTGAGCCGATAGTGTAATCCCTGTGCAATCTGCGTCGACACTTTACGCCCTGAATATCAGGGAGGACTCTTTCTGCTGCTTTGGAATTTTTCCTTGGTAGGATGTCCCTTTTACACAAAAATCCAGTCAAGGCAGAAAGTGTTGTATATGATTAGCCTAAGCAGACTGTTCAGGCTAATCTAGGACGACACTTTACGCACATGCTTTAAGCCTGTTTTTTTAGAACTAGGCATACTATACATACCAGCATCTGTCTGAGAGAGATACGCAGATCTGACTCGTTGAACTCGTATGGAATGTTCCAGCCAAGCGGACCAAACTTGCGTCTCTCCTGAACCATGGCGTGGAAGAAGCAGAGCCCTACCAACATCTTGTGGAATCTGGGGGGCTGTAAAACAACCAAAATAACTATATACATTCCAATTCACAGTGCTCATAATTGTGCCCCGTTTTGGGAAAACTGGGCTTAATGTATGTGCATAAAGTGTTGTCCCAGATTCCCCTGAGCAGTCTTCACAGGCTTATCAGTGGTGCCACTTTGCAGTCATATTGAAGATTTCGTTTAAAAAGAAGTCTCTTCTATACAAAACTTCAGTCTAGACAGACAGTGTTGTCCCTTATTTTTCTTTTCTTACAGCACAGGATAATCTGTGAAGCTACTTTAGGCACGTGCATTAAGCCCCTTTTTCCTAGCTAGGGTCATATTTAGAGGTGGAGGGTATGAACCCATACTGTTGTCAGACACTATTCTCACCTTCAACACTCCAAATCTTGGAATTCAAACAGACCCAATGAGAGAAGGTTGCGAATGGAAAGGAAATAACAATTTGTTCTCAGTAAATAATATGTTCTGTGGACACAGACATGAAAATGGAGTAACAATTTTTTTAAATTTTTTTGGATTTAAATCACTTATGAAAGCAATGGAACATTTTAATCAGGTCAACTCTCACCTTGTTACATCCGTTGAAGAAGTTGGGGTCGGAAATCGGGTCATTCAGGTAGGACCGCAGCAGGTTGGACTTGAGACCCTTGGGTGGCTCATTGGTCATCTTGACACCTGGAATATGTGTAAATTTGGTCTGAAGACGCTGTTGTTTTTGGCAGTTTTAAACCTCTACAACTCAGATACGCATAAAGAATCGTTTCAAGCCCTTAAGTACTAATGAGCATAGAACAGCATAATACCTGAACAGACTGCCAGCAGGCTATTCTGGATTTATGCTAGTTGCATATAGCAATTTTCATTTTGCTTCAGACCAGGAAAGGGTTTACAATACTTCAGGTATATTGCAGCAATGAGTTAACATATTACCACTTTCTGGGCAAGATTGGCCCATGTAAGAGGTTGAAGAACGCAGACTGTGCGGACTGTATAGATAAATCCAGGATAACACTTTACGCACATGCATATAATGAAAGGAAGTGCTCTGTGAAAAGGGGGGTTAATGCATGTGCATAAAGTGTTGTCAAAGATTAGCCTGTGTAGTCCACACAGGCTAATCAGGGAAGACACTTGCCGCCTTTATGGTGTTTTTCCTTTACAGAAAGTCTATTCTTTGAAAAATCCAGTTTAGGCGGAAAATGTTGTCCCTGATTAGCCTGTGCAGACTGCACAGGCTAATCTGGGACTACACTTTACGCACATGCATTAAACCCCCAGTTTCACAGAGCACGCCTCATAAAGCCATGTTTTTTACACAAAAAAACTCAATTAAGAAATAGTTTCATGACCTAACCCACATAAGTTATGCCATTACCAATGTATTACTTACAAATACAGGTTGCATACAGTTATCAGAATATCAACACAAAATGAATGATACCAATTAGTACATTTTAGTTACAAATACTATGTATGGTACACAATGAAAGTCACTATCATTATTCCAGTCAATATTTTGTCAATGTAATTTCACACTATTTCCATTAACATTTTAATTAAAGCATTATTTTGACTAAAAACATTTTGCACAATCATCACAGGTACAATATAACCACCTGACAACAAATAAGAACATCCTACAAAAATGATCTTTAATGTTACTGGTTCGTTTCAAATCATCAGGAACCGACAAATCCGGGTTTATTACAGCTAACAGCTTTACAAACATAGAACACAAATATAAAAGTTTATAAAATATGGATTCTTCACAATAACTTGACTGGAACAATACGATAATATCACAATGTTGCTACCCAGACATACTAAGATCTGTTGTGCAAAAAGTCCAGGAAGGTTCCAAGGTTAGGAAGTGCAGTGAATAGATAGGATAAAATGAGAATATGTCACAAATGAGTCGTTTGTTAGGATGAATGGGGATCACAAATGTGTCTCTTGCCAGGATAAAAACGGGAATGTGTCACAAATGTGTATCTTGCTAGGATAAAAAGGACAATATGTCACAAATGTGCCTCTTGCCAGGATAAAAATGGGAATTTGTCACAAATGAGTCGTTTGTTAAGATGAATGGGGATCACAAATGTGCCTCTTGCCAGGATAAAAATGGGAATGTGTCACAAAGGGGTCTCTTGCCAGGATAAAAAGGACAATATGTCACAAATGTGCCTCTTGCCAGGATAAAAAAGTGAATGTGTCACAAAGGGGTCTCTTGCCAGGACAAAAAGGACAATATGTTACAAATGAGCCTCTTGCCAGGATAAAAATGACACTATGTCATAAATGGGTATTTTGCCAGGATAAAATAAGATTGTGTCACAAATGTCTTTCTTTCCAGGATAAAATTACAATTTGATACAATTTTTTTTGTAAAAAGACTTTTGTCATTGTCATTTAATGTCTCTTGCCAAAATAAATAATCTGTACTTAAACTCTTTAAAATTATTCATGCATTAACAATAAAAATAAAGGTAAACAAGTTCACTTTTTAAAGAAACATAAATACTAAACATCAACCAATATTTCGCAAAATATTTCTTAAAATAAAGTTAACACAAAAAAAATTCAGTATTCCTTATAGCAATAGCAAAAATTTCAAAACTAGATGTTGTATGATAACATAGGTTGAACGAGATACAAAATGCTTGCTTTAATTTTTAGTGCGATAATATTTTCAATGTTAATTTCCCACCACGATTTCTGAACATTTACAAGCAAACAGGAGACTTAATTTTTATGTGTTAACTTTATTTTTCAAAACATTGTATGAAATAGTCGTTGATTTTGAGTGTTTATGGGCTTTTAAAATGTTGAGTCATATAAAAATGGAAATGGAAATCAGCCTGCAAAACGAATGGTTTCATCTTCACAGCCAATTGAACTTATGAGCTTTCAATATTTTATTGCAGGAGTCATTGTTTACAGCCGAAATGAATTATATTATTCTACAATGAAATTTAAATAAAAGAAGGACAAGTTGTTAACAAACTAGCTGCATTCACTATCAACGTTTCTCAAACATACCGTTCTGCAGAATGGAAACAGGGAACTGGTCAGAAGGGTAACTGGTCAGCCAGAGGCGGAAGTTCTCGTGTGTCACCTCGGGCCTTATCACCTCCTCGCAGATCTTCTCCAATTTCGGCATCCAGCTGGTCGCAAGGTGACAGTTCTGCAGTACCACCCACGTGCCATCCTTCAGTGCCTTCTCTATCATCTTGGCAGCAATAGGACCCTGGCGGCATAATTAAAATGGTTTGTTGCTTTTTGATTTTCCATCACTTTTTAAGATATGTTTCAGTCGTAAACATTCCTGTTTGGATAAGTCAGAGTTTTGACAGTATTTCAGCAATATTGAGTGTTAATTCACCTTTTTACACTTTTCCTGTTTACCCTTTACCACATAGATACTATTTTGACGCTTTTGTAGTCCCATAGAAAGTTTAATTTAATTAAATACCTTTCTTACTCAATTCAAGTCTTATTGGTTTCATTTCCAACCCTAAGTTAGTGATGAGCAGCAAACAGAATAAACCCTGAACAGACTGCGAGTTACTTGCAGGCTGTTCTGGTTTTATGCTGGTTGCAACAGCCATTTTCACTTTGCTTCTTATGGGGGAAAGGGTTAAGCTTAGACGATATAATGTGAAATCAAAATTATTTGTTAGACATGAAATGCTTCTGATTTTGTGGGTTGACCAATCAAATTTCTTACTTTTTATTCCAAAATCAGAAATCCACAAATTAACGTGCCTACAAAATTTTATGCTGGCATTTGCCCGGCTTCGTTACTTATTTATTTATTTTTTTATTCATTATTTTTTACAGTTAGATGTTTACCACTTATTAGAAAGTGCACATACCAGCAAGCAAAAACTGCCATTTAAGGTGGGGAAAGAAATTATTCAGACATAATTTCATGACCAATCCACACAAAAGCTTTGCAGGATTTGAAATAAAAATCTTCTATTTGACAAGGTTTGGCCATAGTAATTAAATTTAATTCAATCAAAATAAGGAACACTTTTAGTGGTAAACCAATGTTGAATTGCTATTATTATCACAATGAAGAACACTTTTGAGTTGTCATTCTCAGAGATAGAGTCTAGAAACAGTTTAGACTTTTTTCCAGATTGAGATTAAATAAATAATTCATTCCTTATATATTATTTGCATCCCAATTCATACTGAAAAACGACACAAATATTAGGGTAGTCAGAGCTTTCAGTTTCAGATTACAAAAACACTAGATAAATGGAAAACAAAACAAACACCTACTTAAATATTTGTTCAAACATTTAAATAATTATTAAAGTACAGTGATTGAAGGCGCATTCTATGTTTCACATGGTTCTATTGAATATTTCATAACCGATAGTAACTGACGGTGTATGGGATATACACCCTAAGAAATATCATACCATACGAGAGCAAAGCACGGTATTAAATTACTGAGGGTGTATATCCCATACATCGTCAGTTACTAACAGTGTAACGATTGTATCTCAACCGACTACTCATTTACTCTGGTGGTATGGAAATTACTCGGGGTTATGGAAAATACACCATGGGCACGTGACTGCTCTAAGCCAATCGGATAAGGTCATTTTTGTAGGAGGTGAGATATAAATTAATACATGGTTAAGTATGGTATTGGCCAATCAAATATACAGAATTTTTACATTATGCAATTTTACAGTTCATTCCCAAGTTTCACATAGTTTGCTGTAAATCATTAAATACCCCGGTACTGACCTGTCCCTGACCCAGTGAAATTGTCTGCACCTCGCCCTTGGCCTGATCAAGACCCCTGTCTTCTGCAAACTTCAAAAGGGCAGCCATGGGATCAGCACCAGGGGACAGCACGAAGATCAGTGGGGCACAGCAGTTCGAGTCAGCAAAAGACCCGGCGAGGTCAAAGGTTGGGGGCTCAATGTACGACTGACCCAAGTTGCTGACAATAAAATCTTGTACAGCCGGGACTATTTTGTCTGGTCGGAAGCAGCGAAGAACAACCATCTTGTCCATGCCTTGCAGAACGTCAAAAGGACTGGGATACTTTTCAGTTTGTGGCAGGGTGGAGTCATACATTTTCTTCCATTTAGTCGGGTTTTCCGAAACATCTGGAAAAAGAATGACTTTATACTGTATAATGTGTTAATCCTGTGGTTATACTGTTGCAAAAGATATTATCAAAGTAATGATATACTTTTTAATATTTTAGCTGCTATGGGAAAACCAGGCTTTGTGCATGTTCGTAAAGTATTGGCTTAAGCCAGCCTGTGCAGTCATTACAGGCTACCGTATTTACTCTATGTTTTCGGACACTTAAATTTTTTTATTTTTTTTTTCGTGTCCGAAAACTTAGATACGAACAATATTCACAAAATACAGGTGTCCGAAAACTTAGAGTCGAAAATTGAAGTGTCCGAAAATAGCGCCAATGATATCAACCACTACCGGTAATAGCACGCGCCTGTAAAACACCATGCCGTATGGTACACATTACAGTTATATATGTTTGCACTGCATTTTAAATAATTTTAAATGCTAAATTTATTTGACAGAAAGTTACTACAAGGTTGTACTTTGACCAACCAGTTCAAAGATGAGCATGTAATGTACCGACATTACCGATACTCGCTAGTATGAACCTGTAATTAACGAAATAAAAAAGGAAACTATAAATTATTTGTTTGTTTATTTCCGACAGTTGTTGTCGAACACCTTCCATTGTTTGTAAAACTTGCAATCCTGGGAGCATCACACTTTGAAGCGTTTAGTATTTGCCACAGTTATTTTACTGAGAAGGGGGAGTACCATTGCGATAGATAATTGAACTGTTAATTGGCACTACCTCCGGCAATTGTCATAACACTTATGCTATCGGGCAAAACCATTGTTTAATACCGGTTTACAAGGTTATTTACCCAATGACGCAAATTTAATGGTCCGTTGCCCTCAGGCATGCACCTGCAATGTTTTATGATGTTAATGTGGTTGTAAAACCCCATGATCGAGGTGTCATTAGATATCGAAAACAGGACCGAAATTTGGTAAAATAGCCCTGTAAAATATACTGTCCGAAAACTTAGAGACATTAATTATGGACAAAAACTTGTGTGTCCGAAAATTAAGTCACAAAAAAATAATTATTTTTGCTAAAAAAAGGGGTGTCTGAAAACTTAGAGTGTCCGAAAACATACAGTAATTACGGTAATCAGGGACATTACTTTCTGCGTTTATGAAATTTGTCATTTTGAGGAAGTCTCTTCTATTAAAAATCCAGTTAAGGCAAAAAGTGCCATCCTGCAGACTGCACGGGCTACTTCAGGATGAAAATTAACTTGCATGCATTTAGCCCAGTTTTCTAAGGAAGAGACTCATTTGAGTATAAATGCAGTGTTTAATTTAGAAATAAAAAGCCATAAACAGATTATAACCTACAAAATAATTTCAAATGTTTCACTTACGCTTGAATAAGCCTTTAAGGGCTGTAAGGTTAGAAGCTCTCACGATTTCACCCCAGGCCTTCTCAGTGAGCCACTCGGAGGCAGGGTTAGGATGGGGATTCTCCAAGGCCACGCCTCCTGTCAGCAGGAAACGCCACACGTCCTCATCAACACGCCCCCTGCAAGGGAGATCACAACAATGAGCATTTGTGTGCCGTTAGAGTGAAACTGTTGTATAATTTATTTATTTTTTTATAAGAAACAGAAGTTTAACGCTCAACTCTGTATTAAAATATTGAATAATTTGTCCTGAAATGTTAAATGTGTATTTTATTCAATGTTTATTAGTTTATGTTAAAAAACACTTCATAACAGCAACTTTATAAGTGTGTATTGTGTATTTGCATGCAAATAATAAATTATCCTTTTCAGACACAATGATCGTTCAATAATCATAAATTTATTGCAGCAAAATATTTTATAAAATTATACTATTATATTCAATGACATTCATTCATTCAATGATACAAAATGCTCAAAACACATTCATTTATACAAGCGTAAAGCTGAACCCACCATTTCCATACAACCAAATACCTCATATCAGTGTTTGTGATATAACAAGTCATCTAGGAGAAAACAGGCTTATTGAATACATGCAAAGTAAAATCCGTAACTCAATGTTAACCCTTTGCATGCTGGGAAATTTGTCATCTGCTAAAATGTCGTCGGCTGAATTTTTGAAATTAGCATTTTCTTTGATTTTTTTCAAAGAATACTATCAGAATAGCAAACAGTTTGGATCCTGATGAGACGCCACGTTCTGTGGCATCTCATCTGGATCCAAACTGTTTGCAAAGGCCTTCAAAATTCGGTTCCCGCACTGAAAGGGTTAAAGGTGAATTTAACATCTTAAATTAAAATCATTGAGTTCCAGAACTTCAGCTTATTCAAACTGTCCAATGTAATACTTGATATAATGAACCAATTTTTTGGTAGCAATCTAAAAGTTGCACAAATAGTCATGTAGTTGTTACATAACAATTGAATTCTATGTTATTTATTTACTGTACATGTATTTGAAACTAGCCACAACCCACACTGGGATAGCATTGACAATATACAAATTAATCACTAGCAACATCATTCAGAGATGGTTTCTTACCCTTTGCATGCTGGGAAATTTGTCGTCTGCTAAATTTCTTAAATTAGCATTTTCTTTATTTTTTTTTTCAAAGCAAACTATCAGAATAGCAAACAGTTTGGATCCTGATGAGATGCCAGGTTTTGTGGCGTCTCATCTGGATCCAAACTGTTTGCAAAGGTCTTCAAAATTCGGTTCCAGCACTGAAAGAGTTAATACAGAACAACACAAGTAAGGTATCTAAAACTAGGCAAAAGTTTTCAAAGAATTATTTAGATATTTTTGTTGGGCACTAATACAAGGCTAACATTGTGTGTATTTTACACATGCTTTTCTGAGGAATTAATACAGGTTTCAATGAACTTGTCATTGTGAATACTGTTCTGATCATTAGAAAATGGTTATAAGTCAACTAAAATTATCCTTTAACATGCAAATATATTTAAACTAAGTGAAACAATGATGTAACATCAGTGCATGCATCCAAAATCATTAAATATTTCCATTACATCATAAATATGTGAGCTATTTTCAAAAGCAGACACAAACACTTGACTGCTTTGAATGGATCACATATTATATAACCACAGAAATCATTCAATAACTGCTCTTAAGTTTGCAAGCCAAAATGTATATCAATGAAAATTTAATACAGAGCAATCAACTGCTGCAGGTTTTTAAAAAAGGGTCATTTCGGTGATGAATTTCACAAAAACATATTTAAAGAACTTCAATTTGAAGTTTTGAATGCATTGTTTCCACTATGGATAGCAAGCATACAGAAAATATCTTGCCTCATGTCTGTTTCATTCATAAGGAATGTACAACTTCACGTCTCATTTTCCTGATCCATGAAAAGTCCAGAAGATCACTTTTATATTTGAACCTCAGTGCTTTATAATGCATGTGTGTAAAGAGTCGTGCACATTGCACGGGCTTAACTTTTTACCACTTAGATATGTATTTTCACGCATTTGTAGTTCCTTAGAAAGTTGTATTTAAATTAAAACCTTTCTTACTACCGGTAGATTCAAACTGTTATTGGCTTCATCTCCAATCCTTAGATACTGATGAGCAGCAAACAGCATAAAACCTGAACAGACGTCAAGTTACTAGCAGGCTGTTCTGGTTTTATGCTGTTTGCACATAGCAATTTTCACTTTGCTTCTAAGTGGGAAAGGGTTAAAAAGGACAAAACTTTTTACCTAAACTGGATTTCTTATAAGAAGTGACTTTCTATACAAAAAAAATCCATAAAGGCATAATGTGTTGTTGTTGATTAGACTGTGCAGACAGCCCAGTTTTGCTAGAACAAGTCTCATACTAGGATATTCAATTGTTGTAAAGATGCAACTCATGTGTCAATAAATGCAAATAACAATATTTTATTCAAATAAAATATCATTATGCCCCCTTCAAGACAATCATTGCAGGCAACAGGAATGCAATAATACACAACAAAGCAAAGCAGGGTGTCCCTTTAAACCCAACTAAGCCAGGCTATAGTGCACCTTTAATGGAAATGGATGAACTAAGGTAAATACATGCTGCAATTTATGTGTTTTCACTTACACACTTGGGTTATTTCTAATCAGAAATGGTCAGAAAAGCATTATAATAATATCATTAATAACAGGAACTATCAAAATTAATGGCATAAAATTATGTTATCTGATATCATTTTCTGATCTGGAATATCACAGGGAAAAAACTCTAAACAAGAATCTCATTCATATCATGCAAAAGTAAATAAACATCTTGATTAACTGCTATATTTTTTGTCTTGTCAAACTAAAAAAATATCAAATCAAACAAAAGAAGAAATACTTAGAAAGCACTAACAAGAAACAGTATAATTGAATTTCTCATAAAGTCACATGATTAATAATTACAGTACCCTTTTTCCAGTCAGAAATTTCAAAGTTTTAGATGGAGGATGCTCTTAGATCAAATGCTGACACTATTTCAGTTTAACCCTTTCAGTGCGGGAACCGGATTTTGAAGGCCTTTGCAAACAGTTTGGATCCAGATGAGACGCCACAGAACGTGGCGTCTCATCAGGATCCAAACTGTTTGCTATTCTGATAGTATTCTTTGAAAAAAATCGAAGAAAATGCGAATTTTATAAATTCAGCAGATGACATTTTAGCAGACGACAAATTTCCCAGCATGCAAAGGGTTAAACATGGCATGTTAAGTTATCCAGTCCTGAGAAACCCATAGCTTGGTTATTGTTCATGGCACCCATTTTGTCTTGTAATTTATGCATCATATAACAATGTCTGATTAAAATAATGAACATCTTAAGGGTTGATTGTAAAATCCTTATATCTTCTTCGTATTTGTTTACAAGATACAATATTTTCAACCCCAATATCTTTTCAAGCAAAGATGAAAACAACTTTCATGCATTTAATAAGAATAATTTTGATATCTTCCTAATTGAGTATTTTTTTTGAAGCTGGTAGTTTAAATTGTGTAGGTTATACTTAAGCTTATTTTAAGTGATGAAACACAAATAATGCTTTATGAATGAGTGCCCTGACACATATCAAGGTCTAGCATAATCTCTTGCTTTTTTATTGCTAAGTAGCAAAATAAATAAATTAGTATTGATCGTGAAAATGTGATTAGAGTCAAGAATCTATCAACTAAATAATAACATCAGTCGCAGCATCTTTAACAAACTTTTGGGTAGAATGAAATCAACATTTGAAGAATTATTTCTAATCAATTATTTCTAAATTTTGCAAAATTGTTTTACTTTAAAAAGTGACAATGATTATGCCTATCATATATTCCCAAACTGTTGAAAATAATAATAAATGAAATGATGCAAACTTTATTCCTTGTACTTTTGGTGATTTTTACGATTTGCATTAAAGTGTTTTAATAACAACAAATCTCTCAAATGCTGCTGTCATATAAGTTCCATAATGAGCTGCGTTATGCGAAAAATTTATCATATGCCAAATGCAGCTAGCGTAGCCACAGTCCAGCCAGCTTAGTCTGGTCCGAAGCTTCTCTGTTGGCTATTGAGATATTGTACACCATAGCTCCTGGCCAGACTGCCCAATCGCGCAGGCTGGTCTGGATTTGTGTAGGCCTTGTATGGCATAAGACCCATTTTTTGCATGACATTGCTCAAATGGTCAACTTTGCAATGGTTTACAGATAAGTGACAACATCCTGAAAAACTTCATAATTTAAAAAAAAATGGTCAAATGTTTTCAATTAGTAAAGTTTTTTGTTATGATGAAAGTGTAGTTTGCCCTTGCGCATAATATCATTTGACATACAAGAGGTTCTCAATCAACATAATTATTATTTTAATTCACATGGGATTTGCAATTGGCCTAACAATACATGCACACTTCATTGCTGCTCCACAGAACATACCTTAGATGTTGAATAAAACATGTAAGTAATGTGCATGGACTTTTCAAGATGTTGTCACTTATTATGACTGAGATCAAATCCACTATGAAACACTAGTTCTTCTACTGTATTTTTAAAGTGTAACAAAAGTCTCTATTTCCAGTAAAACTGATAACACAACATTGTGTTAAAAAGTTTACCCTTGCATTATGGCTCTAAAATAAGATAAAATGATAATCATAAAATCAGCAATTCAATTTGCAATATTCTAAAATTAATACTTCACATATCAAATGCATAGTAGCTAAACAGTTAGACAAGATTCTGTATTCCAGAAAAAGTGTAAGAGAAGATTGAAAAAATATAATAACATGTCATCAAATGTTCTAGACCTACTTTTTAGTTATGTTTTCAAACAGATGCAATCAACTAAAATCTCAATTACAGAAAAGCTTGTTAACCGTGAAGCCCAAACAAATCATGTTCACTTATAAAGTGTAAAGAAAGGCTATAATAAAACTCCAAGGCTGTTTTTTTTTATACACATGAATTATCTGTTTCTCGTTTCATGAACTTATTAATTTTTTTATATTTTAAACATTTAAAATGTTTGATTAAAAAGACAGCAACAGAAAAACACATCATACGCCAAAATAGAAGCATCAGTTCACAAAAAGAAAAGCCATGACTTAAAAATCTGTTATTTACAACAATTAGAAAACACATGGGAAAAATAACAACAAATTAACAACAATAACATAACAAATTAGTTACAATATGCTTTTCAAACCATTTGTATCTTGACATGATATCTTCTGTAAATATTAACCTACATTATTATATTTATGCATGCCACTTTACAACAAATATAAATTTACTTATTTTATTTTTTAATGGAAAATTGATACTTACTGCCCCTTGAGGATGTTGACGCAGAGAATGAACGAGAAGAGAAGCTTGTCCTTCTCAAACAGTGAGCGGCACACGTTCCGGTAGATGCTGTTTGTGAAGTGGTCGTTCAGGTTGAAGATGCGCTCCTCCAGCTGTGACGAGGGCTGGCTGTTCATGATTGACTGCAGAAATATTTTAAACGAATTAGCAGTGTGCAAAATTGTTGTATCTTATTTAAAAATGCTAAGCAGTTACAATAGTTTAACATCTTAACCACAACTCTTTTTAAGGTTAAAACTATTTAATAGGAGTTAGATGTGTGCAATATCGGTGTATCTTATTGAGAAACAATTAAGCATTTACAACAGTTTTATGCTTCCACTACAATGTTTTACACAGTAAGGTTAAACGGTATTTATTAAAAAGTTATGAAATATGCTCAGATTAAATTTTTTTTTTTAAAGTTATTCATCCATCTGATATGATAAATAGATCAAGTTATAAGAGAATATATACCAATGACATTTAATCAACTTTCCCTTTCAATGGACATCGTCTTCAGAGAAAAATTCTTCAAAGAAAAAATCAAGTCATCCCTGATTAGCCTGAGCAAATCTAGGACAGCACTTTACCCACATGCAATAAGCCCAGCACTTTACCCACATGCAATAAGCCCAGCACTTTACCCACATGCAATAAGCCCAGCACTTTACCCACATGCAATAAACCCAGCACTTTACCCACATGCAATAAGCCCAGCACTTTACCCACATGCAATAAGCCCAGCACTTTACCCACATGCAATAAGCCCAGCACTTTACCCACATGCAATAAGCCCAGCACTTTACCCACATGCAATAAGCCCAGCACTTTACCAACATGCAATAAGCCCAGCACTTTACCCACATGCAATAAGCCCAGCACTTTACCCACATGCAATAAGCCCAGCACTTTACCCACATGCAATTGGCCCAGCACTTTACCCACATGCAATAAGCCCAGCACTTTACCCACATGCAATAAGCCCAGCACTTTACCCACATGCAATAAGCCCAGAACTTTGCCAACATGCAATAAGCCCAGAACTTTACCCACATGCAATAAGCCCAGCACTTTACCCACATGCAATAAGCCCAGAACTTTACCCACATGCAATAAGCCCAGCACTTTACCCACATGCAATAAGCCCAGAACTTTACCAACATGCAATAAGCCAAGAACTTTACCCACATGCAATAAGCCCAGCACTTTAACAACATGCAATAAGCCCAGCACTTTACCAACATGCAATAAGCCCAGTTTTCCCCAAGCTCTGTTCAAATATTTCCTGGTGATTTACCTATCTGCAAATAGAGGTTGATGTACCACATCAGGAAGTACTGGACATGGCGTCAATATGGGGACAAAGCTCTTGGAAAATGAGACTTAATGCATGAGTGTTAAGTGTCTCTCAGATAAGCCTGTGCAGTTTGCAGAGGCTAATGAGGAAAGACACTGTCTGCTTTTATGTTTTTTATAATTAGAGGAATTCTTGTCTAAGTCAAAATCCAGTTTAGGCGAAGTGTCTTCCTTGATAAGCCTCTGCAAACAGACTAATCTGGGATGACACTTAACGGACATTCCCTTACCTGCAGATAAAGGTTGATGAACCACGTCAGGGAGTACTGGTACATGGGCTCAATGTTAGCCAGATCGGAGATGCAGAAGAACAGGATAGAGGAGTGAACCGCAACCGGTTTGTATCCGTTCCTCGTCTCATCTATCATCCTTTCAGTCTGAGTGGCGATCTCTTGCTTCGCCGCAATCTCCTCCGAAAGAGCCTTGGACGAGGACAGGATCTTGATAGCTGTCTCGTCCTCTAAAATGTTACCCTGTCAATGAAAAATTAGGAAATTAAGCCATTTATTAATGTAAGTTCATTTCACACAAGAGGCCTATGTTTTTTGTCACTCCAACCAGAACAGTAAAGCCAACCATCACACACAGCTATGTGCTCAGTTTGCCAAAAGATCATTGAGTCCATTTTAATATTTTAGTAGTAAGTTAACCCTTAACCCTTTCAGTGCGGGAACCGAATTTTGAAGGCCTTTGCAAACAGTTTGGATCCAGATGAGACGCCACAGAACGTGGCGTCTCATCAGGATCCAAACTGTTTGCTATTCTGATAGTATTCTTTGAAAAAAATCGAAGAAAATGCTAATTTTAGAAATTCAGCAGACGACATTTTAGCAGAAGACAAATTTCCCAGCATGCAAAGGGTTAACCTCTCAGATAAGCACTCTTGATTCATTTGTTATCCCTTAGAAAATAAATATAAATTTATGACATATCTTAATACATTTAAGTTTTTAAGGCTTCATTTCCAAACCTTAGGAACTGATGAACGCAAACAGCATAAAACCTGAACAGAGTACGAGTTACTGGATACTTTCAGCTTTAATGGTTATTGTTGTTTCAAGGTAGTCTTCACTCAGCAAAACTCCAATTTAGGCTGAAAGTGTCATCCTTGATTAGCCTGTGCAGTTTTCCCTGAGCCAGACTCATATGCTTAGGTTATCATACTGTATGCTCTTGTTGTTTAAAATGTAATTCAGACATATATCAGAATAGAAATACAATAGTGAACAGCTGATCAAGACAAGACTTTACATACATTTTACAGTAATCCTACCACACGATGCACATACCTGCGAAGAAGACAACACCTCAAGTATCTTGTCCTCTATCTCCTTGAGCTGCTTCTGATTGGCTGCCGACTCGAGGATGAGCTCGTTCTTTTTCTCCTCGAGCTCGGGTTTCTCCTTGGCGGCCACGATGCCCAACAGCTGGTCCTCCAGGCCCTGGGGGGTGATCATGAAGTTCACCAGGCACACCTGAAATATAGGGCAACATGTACACCTGCGAACTACCGGAACATGTACTTGAAACCTGTGAAATAGTCAAACATGTGATTGCAACCTGTACACTATCGGAACATGTGTTTGTAAATGGCGCTGACTCTTTTTTTAATAGAGTTTACATTTTGGTTGCGTTTGTTATTGTAAATGGAGTTGACATTTTGTTTGACTTTGTTGTTATTTTAATGGAGAGACATTTTTTTAATTATCATGAAGTTTACGAGGCACATCTGGAAAATAGCAGAACATGTGCTTGACAAAAGGAGCTAACTTTGGTATGCTTTTTCATTGAGCTTACATTTTGTTTTGAAGTGGTGGTTACCTCTAAAATAGCAGAATATGTGCAGGACAATGGAGATAACTTAGATTTTATAACCAATGGAAGTGAATTAGTTTTTTTAACCCTTTAACAATGGAGCGGGTTTATTTTTTAACGCTTAACCAATGTAGCTGACTTTCTTTTTTAACTCTTTACTAATAGAGGCAACTTTCTTTTTTTAATCCTTTACCAATAGAGGTTACTTCCTTTTTTTAACCCTTTACCAATGGAGGTTACTTTCTTTTTTACCTTTTACCAATAGAGGTTAGTTTCTTTTTTTAACCCTTTACCAATAGAGGATACTTTCTTTTTAAATCCTTTACCGATAGACGTTACTTTCTTTTTTTACCCATTACCAATAGAGGTTACCTTCTTTTTGAATCCTTTACCAATAGAGGTTACTTTCTTTTTTAACCCTTTACCAATAGAGGTTACTTTCTTTTTTAACCATTTACCAATAGAGGTTACTTTCTTTTTTAACCGTTTACCAATAGAGGTTACTTTCTTTTTTAACCATTTACCAATAGAGGTTACTTTCCTTTTTTTAACCCTTTACCAATAGAGGTACTTTCTTTTTTAACCCTTTACCAATAGAGGTGACTTTCTTTTTTAACCCTTTACCAATAGAGGTTACTTTCTTTTTTAACCCTTTACCAATAGAGGTGACTTTCTTTTTTAACCCTTTACCAAAAGAGGTTACCTTCTTTTTTAATCCTTTACCAATAGAGGTTACGTTCTTTTTTAACCCTTTAACAATAGAGGTTACTTTCTTTTTTAACCCTTTACCAATAGAGGTGACTTTCATTTTTAATCCTTTACCAATAGAGGTTACCTTCTTTTTTAATCCTTTACCAATAGAGGTTACTTTCTTTTTTAACCCTTTAACAATAGAGGTTACTTTCTTTTTTAACCCTTTACCAATAGAGGTACTTTCTTTTTTAACCCTTTACCAATAGAGGTGACTTTCTTTTTAACCCTTTACCAATAGAGGTGACTTTCTTTTTTAACTCTTTACCAATAGAGGTTACTTTCTTTTTTAACCCTTTACCAATAGAGGTGACTTTTTTTTAACCCTTTACCAATAGAGGTGACTTTCTTTTTTAACCCTTTACCAATAGAGGTGACTTTCTTTTTAACCCTTTACCAATAGAGGTTACTTTCTTTTTTAACCCTTTACCAATAGAGGTTACTTTCTTTTTTAACCCTTTACCAATAGAGGTGACTTTCTTTTTTAACCCTTTACCAATAGAGGTGACTTTCTTTTTTAACCCTTTACCAATAGAGGTGACTTTCTTTTTTAACCCTTTACCAATAGAGGTTACTTTTTAATGCTTTAACAATTGAGCTGACTTTTTTAGCCCTTTCCCACACAGATATGCACTTTGATGCGTTTGTAGTCTCTAAGAAAATCAAATTAAATTTAAAAAAAAAATCTTACTAGATTCAAGTTTTAAAGTCTTCATGTCCAAAACATAAGATACTGATATGCAGCAAAGAGAATGAAACCTGAACAGACTGCGAGTTCTGGTTCAATATAGCCATTGTCACTTTGATTCTGAGCGGGAAAGAGTTAGATGGAGTAGACATTTTGTTTTGAAATGGAATTGCCTTTTAGTTATAAAATGGAATTTACATTTCATTGAATGGGAGTTCACTTTTTCTTTTTTTGCATAAATGAGTTTACTTTTAGTTTTTTAATTAGTTTGACATTTGTTGACATGGAGATGATATTTGTATAAATGGAGCTCATGTTTTTAAGTATTATATCAACAGTGGAATTAACACAGTTCAACTAGACATTGTTGAAACAAAGGTATAAACAATTAATAATTTTGCAGCATAAAGGGTCTGTTGTGAAATCATGAAGTGAAACATGTACACATAAAACTTCAGTCAATGTGCTCTAAATGAAGACGACATTTATAAAAGGACTTGCACACAAAAATTGTGAAAAAAACAATCTCTTTTATTCTTGACAAAACTTTACCAAAACCCTTTTTAATAACATGTAACAAACCTTGACAGAAACTTCAGGCAGATAGTGGGGGTTGCGCAGACTGGTGGTGATGTAGAGCCTAAAATCTTTTGAGTACTCAATCAGATTGTCTCCAAGCTTGATATAATCAACTCCCTGTTGACGGAAAGTCAGCTTCTGCAAAACTGGCTCTAAAATAGGGTCAAGCTCCTCGCCCACATTTTCGATCAGAATCGGAGAGCCAAACTGAATAGCGTTCTCCAGCGAACGCAGATAATTCGTGTCAGAGAGTTTGATCACTCCAAGCTTGTTTTCTCGCTCCATATTTTTGACCCACTTGTTGGCCTGGCCCTGAGGGTCAATGAGTAGGGGCCAGCGACGAGAGTTGTATACGATGATGCCGTTGTCAATGCTGAAGTTGTCCACGGGCAGTCCAGCAATGTTCCACGCTCGGATCTTGACAGGCTCCCCGAGGGTCACGTTCATGGAGAACACCTTGGAGCAGGGGATGTTCTTAGCCAGGCACTGAGACAGCCACTGGAGTGTGATTTCCTGCAAAAGGTAAAAGTAAAGGATGGTTTTATAGTCTGATCTTGATAACTTAATATCTACAGCCAACTTTCACATTTACCTTCCTGATCACTGGGCTTTAAGTCATCCTTTTACACAAACAAGTACAGATTTTGATGGCATCCAAGTGTAAAATTACTTCAACCCTTTACCACTCAGATACGCCCTTGACCTGTTTCTAGCCCCTTAGAAAATACAATTAAATTAAAGACCTTTCTTACGAAATTCAAGTTTTAAGGGCTTCAATTCCAACCCAAAGATACTGATGAGCAGAAAACAGCATAAAACCTGAACAGCAAGCAAGTTATGATGGTTGCATTTAGCCATTTTCACTTTGCTTCTGATTGAGAAAGTGTTAAGCCTTTTTTTGTTCAATTTTGTTTCCGGATGATCTCTTTGAATTCTTATAATTTTACAAAAGAAGTACATTTATCATCTTATTCTTGATAGAAAACAATAACTTACCAATATAGAAATTGATACACATAAATTATGAGTATAATACTATAATAGTTTGACCATCATGCCCAATTTGACGGTCAAAGGAATGTGTTTGTTTTTTTAAAGATTTTAGTGCGACTTAACCCTGAGTTTTAGGAGGAATATTTGCATAGTCTTAAAGCTGAGATTTGAGATTTTTCGTGAGCTGACCTACACTGTCAATACTCAGCTGAGTTGAAACTCGATTCTCATCTGAGTTGAGCTAAAAAATTGAGAATGTTCACTGGTTAAATCACAACAACTCAAAACTCACGTTTCTGAACTCCACCGTAAATGCACCCAGGTAGGCGACCACTCCGGATGACAGAAGCACATCACCTGTGATGTTTGTGTACTTCTCACCGAGCGACCTTGCGGCCTCGGTCCAGCGCTCCTTCTCACCACCCAAGCCTCCAATAAGCTTCTCGGCTCGGTCAAGCTTCTTGGAGCACAGATCGATGTTATCCTCGAGCTCTTTCTTCTTTTTTGTCATCACTTCAAACTCGTCATTTAGGGCCTGAAGTTTGTCTGTGACCTCTTTCAGCTGTGCACGCTTCTCATTCAGTTTGTCCATCTGAAGTGCAAGCTCTCCTTGGGCCTCGGCCAGTTTGATTTTCTTCGGAGCCACGACCTTGGCGACCCTGTCGTAAATGTCCATGGCCTTGACCCATCTGCAGAGGCCTTCGCAAGCGGTCGACGCATTCTTGATCACGACTGGGTCGAATTCAGGATTTGGGATGTATCTAAACACAAAGTTTAAAGGTTAAGGATTATAGTTTGTTATTGACTGAGAATCTTCAGCCAACTCTCATATTATACCCCTGATCACTGGGATGCAAATTATATGTTTATACAGCCACTGCACATTTCCCTCACAGGTAACACTGTAAAGATGTCAATATTAAAGCATGTTAATATATGACACATACAAGTTAAAACTCTGATACTAAACATGTCTCAAAAATAATTTGCATTAGATTATTTTAGTAGTAACCTTGGAAACATAATTGTTAAAATATCCATTCCAATCTTATATAATATAACTTGCAAATCAGTTTCTACTATTTCCAGGTCCCATGAATAGGTCAATGTCATAATCTTACACTACATTTTGTAGTCACATTTTGGATAGTTTTTTTGAGAACCAGTTAGCATTTAATTTTCTTTGAAGTACTTTTACATCCAAATAAATACCTAATTTAGCAACACATTTGTCATGCTACTGTGGAATGCACTGACTTTATATAATTCAAAGAACATTAACATTTATCACAAGTACAACGCTAGAAACTCACTTTTCTCTGATTTTCTTGATAACAGGGGGTGCTATGTTATCCTTGTCATAGGTTTTTAGTTTGTCAAGGAATTTCATATCACCCAGTAACTTTTGAGACGACCCCCAGAAGTCTTCTATCATCTTGCCAGAACCGCTGGGATCTGGTTTTCTCTCTGGTTTCTGGTTTAACATGACGCAGATAGACTCCATGACCAGCTTGATTACTGATGGCGGGTTCTGAAAGGACGTAAAACATGTAAAATAAAACATATAAGACGTAACAAAAATTAAACTATCAAACTCCAAGGAAAAAACTTGTTGAGGTTAATACTTCAACACCTTACTATAGTGATGTCAGTGGGTATTAAAAAATCTTCAAATAACTAGCATAAAGTTGATAAATTTCAAATGTATAGTTAGTTTATAAATGTTTTGCTAAAAACATGCCTTCATGGCACTGATGCCATCGGATTAAAAAACAACAACTTCATACAACCAGAAAACTTTGATGACATCAATGAACACATACCTTCATGGACTTGACGACAGTGATGTCCGCAGGTTTCAGTGTGTTGAGGGCCGATATAGCAGCCTCTAGGGCTGGTATAGCCTCTGCAAGGTCACCCTCACACTCATCCTTGATAGCCTGCGCAGCGGCAGCCGCTTCATTGGCAATCGCCTCGTCTGCCGCCACAACCTAAAGGACACAGGAGATAACTTTGTCATAAGAATAGCTTTTATTCCTTAACTTCTTAGATACACATTTTGACGTATCTGTAGTCCTTTAAAAATCTAATTAAATTAAAAACTGTTCTGACTAGATTCAAGTTTTAAAGGCTAAAACTAAGATATTGGTAAACAGCAAACAGCATAAAACCTTAACAGACTGCAAATTACTCGCAGGCTGTTCTGGTTGTATGCTGGTTGAATATAGCCATTTTCAATTTACTTTAAAGCAGAAAGGGCAATGCCAAAATTCAGAAAAATCCCATCTTCTATAACTGGTATGCATAAACAACGCTGACCCCCTGTATGTTACTTTTATTAACATAACAAGAAATGTGTTTGTCAGAAACACTATGTCCCCTTCTGCGCCGCTTTTCATTAATTAATTAAGTATTTTTTTTACCTTTGACCTTGAAAGATGACCTTGACCTTCCACCACTCAAAATGTGCAGCTCCATGAGATACACATGCATGCCAAATATATCTTCAATATTGCAAAAGTTATTGCAAAATGTTAAAGTTTGGGCAAACAAACCAACAGACACCACTATAATGGTGGGGGACATAAAAAAAAAATAGGATTGATTTGTGCCTCAAGATAAATTAGGTTTCCCAATAAGAAGTTATAGGTCAATTTATCACAGAAAGTATACTAATCATTTCTCCTACATGAAATAATAGACAAACAAAGAATATGTCATCTTGATCAAACACACTCATAAATGTGTAAAAATTAAAAGTATGTGACTGTAGTCAATTATTTCCTAAAAAGATTTCAGCAACAAACAAGTTTGCTATATACCACTGTTTTCAAACAGTAAAAAACAAACTCGACTTGAATACCTCTTTTTTAGCCTCCACTTCCACGGTATCTTGCTCAATCTTTATCATCAGCTTTTCCGTCTCAGCCGAAGTCTTGATCAACTCCGGTTGTAAGTCCCGCAACTCTTGCTGCATGACGGACACCTGTGAAATAAATAGTAGACACACTTTTGGTGAGAAGATTATGTTTCATTCTTGTTTCATTCAATGTTTTAGAACAGTTTTCAACATATTCCACCAGGAATGTATGTAGTTGTAAGGGCAGACAGCCTTTACTCACAACCATGCATAAATAGACATTGTCCATCCACCAATGGAACAGAAATAATTAATTAGCAAATTTAAATCAATTGAGCCTCATTCTGATAAAACTTACTGAAGTACATGCGAGTAAAGTGTCGTACCAGATAAGCCTGTGCAGTTCACACTGGCTAATCAGGGATGACACTTTCTGCTTTCATGGAATTTTCTTTTAACCCTTTCCCACTCAGAAGAAAAGTGAAAATGGCTATATGCAAACAGCATAAAACCAGAACAGCCTGCGAGTAACTCGCAGTCTGTTCAGGTTTTATGCTGTTTGCTGCTCATCAGTATCTTTGGGTTGGAAATGATGCCTTTAACATTTGAATCTAGTTTGAAAGGTCTTTATTTATATTAAACTTTCTGGGGGACAACAAGTGCGTAAAAATATGTATATAAGTGGTAAAATAAGTCTCTGCGTAACAAAAAATCTAGTGCGAACCTGTGAGGCTGCAAACTCCAGCTTCTCCAGCCCTGTCAGGTATCGATTTCTCAACAGGGAAATGTTATCACGCTTTATGCCAAGCAGTTTCTTGAACGTCAGAATCAACTCTAGGTACGAGGTGGGCGTGACGTAGTTGTGACGACGGAGCATTTCCATGAAGCGATCGGACAGCTTGAAGACGCTCTCGTGGAACACCTTGCACATGAAAACGACTCCCGCCCTCAGCGTGTCTTCCATCTCAATCTCTTCAAAAAATTTGTTTGCCACCATTTCGAGTGCATCTGACGGCCATGTCTGCAAATGAATGCGTTCAATTTATCACATGAAACAATTTCTGTATATTTTATCCAGTGTAGCTATCTATGTTGTTTAAATAGAATTTGTTAGCAATCATTTCAAGGGCATCAGACAGCCATGTCTGCAAATGAATGCCTTCAATTTGTCACATGAATATTGGTCACATAGTATCACAACTCTGATACTTAACCAACATCCTAATTTTACAGGAACTGTGGTAAAGTGCAAATAGGGAACAAAATAAATTGTGTTTATAGCTTAATTGCAAAAGGGCTAAACAGCATACTTAAAAATCATCTATATTCTTTGCCATAAAGTTTTGTGGTTTTTCACACGCAAAAAATCATGGACACGTTTTTGTAAATTCCTTGATTGGTCAACCCTAGAAATCAACAAAAAATCAATTTCCCATGAATAATGGTTTCACAATGTATAGACATTTCAGCATGAAACTTTTTTATTTAATATAGAAATGTAAAGCAGATAGGCCTACAACAGTTTCTTCCTTAAGCCCAAATATGGAAAAATCTGACAGGTCCTTTGGACTTTCAGTAGATGAGCCCTGTTCTGAGAAAACTGGGCTTACTTCCCTTGCATAAAGTGTTGACCAAGATTAGCCTGTGCAGAAATGAACATTTACGCCTGCACTGATTTTGGTGAGACCCCCTAAACAAGAAAAATTCAATTTAATTGGAAAGTGTCATCCCTGATAAGCTTGTGAAATCTGCACAGGCTAATCTGGGATGACACTTTACATACATGCATTAAGTCAGTTCTATTTTTAACAAATGTCTACTGACCTGGAACCAGTCAATGGTACAGCAGTTGATGAGTGAGGGGAACATTCTCAATCGGTTCCTGAAAGCATCTCCTATTGGACTCATTGCTAACACAACGTGAAGGTTGTTTCGCACACGGTCAATGAAGTAGTTGTACATCGCCAGAGGTGTAGCCTCCATTTTCTTGCCCTGAATTGGAAATTCTTTGGGTTAATTTATTATTCCATTATAAATTGTAAACAACAGCCATTTGAACTTTCAAATGACAAAAACATAAAGTATTAGAATTCTACCATGTAGATAATCTTACAATAGTAAATATGAAAGTATGTATATTAATTTGCCTTCAAATGAATACTACTGCACAACATAATGTTGTTTTTTTAATCGTGGAAAATAAGATGGTCTTAAAACAAGATACCTTGTTTATTCAGTGGATAAAAATACAAATAAAAATTATACCAACTGATAACAAGTTACACAACGCCCATGCAGACAACACTTAATGAATAATACTATCAAGATGACTTTTTAATAAATTAAATTATCAACTTATATGTATTCAGCATTATTTATTCCAGAATATTATACTCTGAATGTTCATTAACTTAATTACTTGGTAAATAAACTATTCATTCAAGACTAATAACCCTTTTTAATAATGACACAAAATAATATACAAGTACAAATAAAACATGCAAAAATATTCGTAAATACATAACACTAGGAAATAAAATCTAAGCATGCAAGATACAAGGGCAAAAAAAGTTATTCCGACCAGTGCCAACAAGACAAAAACATGTCACGTATGTGCACAAACTGACTACAATTAAGTCACCCCTGCAAATATTTCAGTTTCAGGGTTGTAAGAGTAAGCGTTAGCCGCCTCTTTTTGCTCTTTCTCAACTTTGGGTTCATTGACAACAGGATTGGGACTTGGGCTTCGTAATCGACCTCCTTCAGCGGAGCTTCGCCCATCTCCACTACCTTCGCGCTTCTCATGCTGTGTTACCATAGCAACAAAGATTGAAGGGATATTTAAGCAACAGTTCATGGCGGATGGCGGAACCATATGGGTGTACAGCATAACTATGCTCTTTTGTTAATATATGTTCAAATAACTGCATGATTTTATTGCTTTCTGATTACAGGTTATTTCTACATACAGAGATTCAGACAGATATGAGAATACAAGACAGAAATTATTGGAAGGAAAACTTCACAGCTACATGCAATACTGGCTTATTCAAGCCTCATTACGGGCAAAGTGGGCTAAATGCATGTCACAGGGTAAAGTGTCATCCCAGATCAGATAAGCCTGTGTAGTCCTCACAGGCTAATCAGAGATGACACTTTCCCCCTAATCTGGGCCTAAACTGGTTTTTCGGTCAGAAGAGACTTCCTTGAAACGAAAAATTCCATGAAAGTTGAAAGTCTTGTCTTTGATTAGCATGTGTAGACTGTACATACTGATCTGGGACAAAACTTTTCCCACGTGCATTTAGCCCAGTTTTCCCAGAACTAGGCTAAATTGAACTATTTGTTCACTACACTGAACTGTTAACTACTGCTTACACAGTCTTTAACTAGATTCATGATTTTAATAATCACAAATATGTTATTTGTTGCTTAATATATATACAAAACCAATTTAGGCAGGCTGCCATGAAATTTAATACAAAGTTCAAGACATTACATACAAAAGTGACACAAAAGGCATATTTTGAATTAATTCAAGATATATTTTGCATACATCTTTACCTTTAAAAACATCTTTAGTTTCTTAAAGTTTAATGTTCACCATATAAAATATCTAGAAAAAGAGACATTTTGTTCTTGATATACTGTCTGAAATGTGTTTAATTTATTTGTTTCTATACTATCAACAAGGTAGAAGGTAAACAATGAGGAAACAGGGTCATGACATTACTACAGCTGGTCGTGGGTTCAATGCAACCATGCATCAGAGAGGGAAACACATTTCTGACTATTTCACTCTGAACATTTTACGCTCAGATGAAACTAAAAGCTAAAGGAAAGCACTTGAAGCAAAAGTCTACAAGATATATTTTTCCTGCCTTGCATACGATTCTAAGAGGTAAGGGTTAAAGCTATTTTAAATGAAGGAGAAATGTTTTCTAAGAAAACTTACGCCAGTCATTGAATATGACGCCTAGACATAACAACAATATCATGAATGATTTTTAATATTCAAAGCAAATAATTGTTGCTGCCATCTTATTTGTTAAATATGTGTCAAAACGAAACTGCACTTAGACATAACTGGGGAAATACAAAATCGATGGCTAAATATGAACTGGTAAACAAACGAAGGGACACAGTGAAAATGATACGCTTGATAAGTACAGATATTTCATTTTGTACACCAACTGAATTATATTTTTTAACTCATTGTCAAAGTTTTAGCAACCGCAATATCATCACATGTTAACAATAAATTACTCAATATATTACGTAGGTTTTTACCACGATAGTTATAATTATCAATTATAACCAATTAACCAGACTCACATAACCTGAGGAACAATGAAGGATAAATGGAGCGTTTGTGATGACAAGATTGAACAGTATTACTCAATTAAAACACACCATTTTAGCTATGTATGCCTGCAAATATGGATTGAGATGAAAAGTTAACATATTTAAATTTGTGCAACATTACAAAATGACTTTATCTGTTGTTTACACAATATTACATTTTTTTGAACTAGATCAATATTATAAGAAACTCAAATTTGTGTACTATATGATACAATTTATATGCAACAAACATTTAAAACATTAAACTGTAATTGCAATAATACACATTTATTTAACATTCATTTCTATTACAAATACCATATATGTCAGAGACAAACAAAATAGCAATTATGCTCCATGTTCATTTGCAGGGGAGCATAAAGAAGAAAAGTTGCAAATAGAATTGACATATAAATATTACCACAAACTGCAGAACAAATCACACTGTTATAGCTAGTTACAAAAAGTCTTTTCTTTAATACCCATACTTAATAAACATGTTTTAGTAAATCAAAAAAGAAGTAGTTGATTTTTTATTAAATGTCTAAAATGTTTAAAATATCACAAAGTTTTTTATTATTTACATTTTGTACACACAAGCTTTGAATTAGACCAAAAGGTCAGAGGAAATCATCAAGAAAGTATTTCAAAGAGCCTCTTGTTTACTTGTCAAGTGGCAAGTAAAAATCTTTAAAAAGAAAACAACAAACACTCTTTGGAAAATTATTTATACAAATTATATGAAAGTTACCTCTACTTGCCTTTTCCAAAGTTAGCCTACTTAACCCTTTCCCACTCAGAAGCAAAGTTGGCTATATGCAACCATCATAAAACCACAACAGCATGTGAATTACTTGCATGTAGTTCAGGTGTTATGCTGTTTGTTGGTCATCAGTATCTCAAGGTTTGAAATGAAGCCCTTAAAAACTTGAATCTTCTGAGAAAAGTCTTTAATTAAATTGGATTGTTTATGGGATTAAAATGTGTCAAAGTGCATATCTGAGTGGAAGAGGGTTACAAAAACTAACACTCTTCTCAAAAATGATAAAAAAATTCTGAAAGTGGTATCTTGTACAGCAATAGCTTGCCTTTTCCAAATTAGAAAAAAAACACACCAGGGCCTGTAACGGTATTCACAGACCCATTCTAAGACTTTTTGACCCAAAATGAAAGCAAATATTGTCCAGCACTGGAAAGATATTCTTTACTTTTAAGTAGGGATGGCATCGAATACCTATATCGGTATTTGAATATTCGCAAATCCATTCAATTGAATATTCGAATATTCGCATACAACATCTAGATTGATTTAACTTCTATTATCAATTCTGTTATTCGAATACTGACCATTCAATCGAATATTCGAATAATTTTGCCATCCCTACTTTTTAGACTCAAGTCTTAGAATTGTTTGATGAAAACTGACCCAGCACACTTAAAGAGATTATGAAGAATGAGAAAAGAACAAAACACTACCTCTTGTCTGGCGACAGCCTGCATTTTTTCAATGAGCTCCGCCTTCTCGTCCTGCGCGAAGAGGTTTGGCACATCTCCAGTGTTGAGGATCATACTTATGTCCTCCATGAAAGACTCGTCCTTGATCTGGGTGTCAGCAAACAGGAACACAGTCGGCTTGCCCTCACTGCCAGTCTTCAGGAACAGCTGTCAAATAAATGTTGGGAAAAATTTTGCTTGGTATTTAGATGATAAATCAAAGGCCTTGACTTTTATAACAACCCTGCATGAAAAGACATGTGTTACCTGGCAATGGTCCTAATAATTTCATAAATATGTGTCTTGTTCTGTGAAAGCTGGTCATAATGCATGTGCGTAAAGTGTCGTCCCAGATTAGCCTGTGCAGTCCGCACAGGCTAATCAGGGACGACACTTTCTGCCCAAACTTGATTTTCCGTATTTATAAGAAGGGACTTCCTTGGAACTAAAAATACCATTAAAGCGGAAAGTGTCGTCCCTGATTAGCGTGTGCGGACTGCACAGGCTAATCTGGGACGACACTTTACCCACATGAATTAAGCCCAGTTTTCTCAGAACAAGACACATATTATCACACATAAACATACATTATTCAAAAGCAGCTTTCAACCAATTGAGCCTCATTCTGAGAAAACTGAACTTAAATGCATGTGCGCAAAGCGTTGTCTCACATTGGCCTGTGCAGTCCGCACAGGATAATCAAGGTAAACACTTTCTTCTTTTATGGACTCTTTCGTTGAAAGAAAGTTTAGAAAATCCAGTGTAAGCAGAAAATGTCAGCCCTAATTAGCCTGGCTAATTTTGGATGACACTTTACAAACATGCACTTAGCCCAGTTTTAGCAGAACAAGATCCGATCTATCGTCTTACCTTCTTGATGTCCTCTCTCCACTCTGAGGCCGTGTAGTTCCTGGTAATCTCTATCTGGAACAGGTCGTAGTCTGCCATGAACGCTGCCAGCTTGGCTGCACTCTGACGGCCACTGCCTCCGATACCTGCACATGTTCAAATATAAATCAAGGGCTTTTCAATATGCTGGCTTTTGATGCAGTTGAGCTAGAATAAAAAGGTTTAAAGTAAATTAAACTAAATGTATTTTATCACAGAACCATTTTTTTAACCTATCATTTTTTATGCTGTACTGTTTTGGTTTTAAAACATAGTTGTCCTGATATCACTCTGCTCTTATAGGTAAAAAAAAGAGGTAACTTTGCTATTTTTACCTTTTTTTCTGAAAAAAAGAAAGAAATAGCAAATATTTATTGAAAGTTTCCCTTTGCAAAAGCAATGTGCTCGTAGAAATGATAAAATGCTAACTACAAAAGAATTATATAATAGGAAAATGTAAGCATTGGAAAAATATTTTAACAGCCCAAAACCATTTAACTGACAATTTCATATCAGAAAGAAAAAAAAGGAAAGATGTATTTGCCATCAAGTTTTGAACTTTTTTTAGACATCCAACGATTGATGACTTTCAATTGACGATGAAGTCAAAAGTCCTACAAAAAGTCGGACTTTTGATTCCTAAAACAGTATTGTTAAAGAATTCAAATTTTCTGCCCAAGCGGTGGTTGAAAATTGCACTGAAAAAGTTTCCCCACACAACCCAAAGCAATCAGTTAATGGGCGCAGAAACGTCCTGAACTAAACAGCATTCTACAGTGGAAACCCTCTAAACCGGATCCTCTATATACCGGAATCCTCTCTAAACCGGACAATTTGTCCGGTCCCAATTTTTTCCCTATAAAACCATGCGTAAAATATCTCCGCAAGACCGGAATCCCCTCAATTCCAAAAAACCAGTCATTCTTTGGATGAAACTTGGGTCATTCCATACGTAATTGTACCTCTCTAAACCGGTCAGGATCGGTTTATTGCACCTCAGACCTAGAGTCAAAAACTGGTGAATAGCGGATTAAAGAGGCGTGAAATTAATAAAGGTGGTCGAAAATTTTGCAAACTGTAAAAATTGCAAAACAATTTAACGAGACTTGGCGTGTGAAGTACATATCGGTCAATAGAAGTGATAAGACTGATTATAATTACTGATAACACAATAGGGTTCTTTAGTGTGTTTTGTTTTCGAAGAAGCCATCCTAAATTTTAATAAACTTACTGCTATTTAATTGTGAATTGTTAATTACAATTGCTAATTAAGTGTCATATAAAATGGTGATTTGCAGAGTTCTTGACTCAGTTGCATTCAGATATTCATTTATATTTTCTACTTGGCAGTTAATATAAGGAAGACTAAATATGTCCAAACCTCCTCTTAAGCGAAGGCGCGATAAAATGTCTCTAGAAGACAAAACCAAACTGATCAAAGAGTCAGAGATGTTGCCTAAACTACACTCGAGATGCTGCACAATTAATGCATGTTATATATAAAAAAAACTATTGAAATTAGCTGCAAGTATGTGTTTTTCCACATTAGCCTATGTAATTGAACCTCTGAAAGTAAAACAGTCAACTTCCCTTATAAACCGGAATCCTCTCAAAACCGGAATTTCCTCCCGGTCCCGGGGTCGTCCAGTTTAGAGGGGTTCCACTGTACTGTATTGTATACAGTGCACACTCTTACATGGACATATGTACTATATGCTCCATTAACATTTTCAGAGGAGCTTAAAAAAAGGAAATATTGCAAATATGAAAATAACAAGAGCACCGCATAACGGGTGCCAACACTCGGCTGCGGGTGCAGTTTGAATAAATGAAAGCTTGTCAGATTTTTTTTTTTAGAGGTTACAGTTACCTTTGACCTTGTGACCCAAAAATGGGTGTGGCGTGTAAAACACATTGAGGTGCATCTACATATGAAGTTTCAAAGTTGCAGGTGGAAGCACTTTGATTTTTGAGATAAAAGGGCAAGGTTTTAGCACGACGCCAGCGGACTGAAGACAATACTACACGACGAGCTGGCTATGACAATACATCGGGTTTTCTCTGAAAACGCAGAGCTTATAAAACCAATAACATGGCTTGACAAACCACTAGGATGGAATCCTTACCAACAAGCAGTGCATGACCGTTGTCTTGGAGCAGTACGCGACTGACTCGGGAAATGTGCTCAATAGCAAACTTGAACATCACCAGACGCATGGGAGCCTTGCTTATCATGTTAAACTCATCGAGATAACTGTAAGTACATGAACAATTGGAACTCAAATGCAATAGATGGATTTGGGATTTGCCACAAAGATGTATATTCATGCAAAATTACAAATATCACCTTGTGCACATTGTGTGATCAGAAAGAAAAAAAACACATGGTCTTTATATACTGGTAATCTGTTGTAACTGAAAAAATGTGTGACAACCACACGCAATTATTTGATAATTTTGCAAATTTAAATATAAGTGACATATATGGAAGCATCTATTGCAATAGAGTTTGTCTGAAGGATCCTGTATCTAAAAGTCTATTTTAATATTCGATGTATGCATCAATTTGCCATTCATACAAAATTACAAACGTCACTATGTGTGCATTTTTTTTTATCAGAAACAAACTCACATGCTCTTGTGTATACTGGTCATATGTTTAAACTCAAAACATGTGACAAACATGAGCTATGATTGGATGATTTTGCAAGTTAATTTAAATATGATTGACATTTCTGGAAGATCTTTTTGCAACAAAGTTAGTCTAAAGAATCTTGTTGTACTGAAAAGTTCATTGAAATATACAAAATATGCATCACTGTGCCTGAAATTTATAATAAAAACTTAAATAAATATAGAACTGTTTGGGGGGGAAAGTGCCTGATACCAGAAAAGTGACGTTTTAAACTGGCTATCAATATCTTCACTTCTCCATGACATCATACTTGTTCAAGCGACACAGTGAATTAAAAATGAAATGATACTTTTTGGGAAAAACTGGGCTTAATGCATGTTCATCTCCTCCCAGGCTAATAAGTGAACACACTTTCAGCTTTTTAAATTTTTTTTTGTTCAAAATTAGTCTATTCTTAACAAAAATCCAGTTTAGGGGGAAAGTGGTGTCAGTGATTAGCCTGTGTGGAGAGCACAGGCTAATATGTGACAAACCTTTATGCACATGCATTAAGAACAATACAAAAGCGAAATCAAATAACAAACACAATATAAACGCCTACTTCTCCATGGTAGAGGTCAGTTCTTTGAAGTCTGTGACCTCGTTATAAGCCTTAGTCTCTGCCTGCATGTAGTCCCCGAAGAACAGGCTTCTCACGTTGTCATCGACAACAGTGCCGCTGCGGGACAGGTGCCCGAGAACCTTGTCGATGTTAACCTTAAAGTGGCTCTGGCATTGCTCCTTCACTATGGAGAAGAACTTCTCTCTGAAAAGAGAACAAAAGCTTAATTTAATTGCACATTACACCATGTGAATAAACAAAGAAAGAATAAACACATTATTTGTTATGATGAAGTAGATACTTCAAAATCATGTATACCGGGTATTTGTAGGCATGAAATTTCATTGCTTGTCAAAAACGACTTATTCATGGACCCGTAAATTGATAGATATCTGATTTTGAAATAAATTGGAATTTGAATTTATCATTTTCAATTGCGTTTATGTGAAATTCATGGATTGGTCTCTAATGAAACTTTCGTTACAAAGCCTTTTATTCCCGATAGCATAAGGTCTATCTTAGTCAACACAAACGGAACACAACCTTTTTTTCCAGAAATAATTACCAAACATGAGTCTTCACCACTGTGCATAGATAAATGGTCGAATAATTTTAATTTTATTGAAACAAAAGAATGGCCACATATTTTTTAAATGCCTTTTCTTATTATACGGGTTTACAGTGGATTCAATATATAATTATACAAAGAATCATAGGTACAAATTCTCTTTCATTTAGAATTTGATATTTAACTTCAGCAAACTGCAATTTTTGTCAAACTGAATGTGAAACTATCAAACATTTATTTTGCGAATGTAAGCAGTTCATTAAATTAATGGTAGAATTGTTTTCTGGATTTAATCATTTTTTAAATTTAAGATTATGCCCTCCTTTATACTCGGACATGCAAATACAATTGGACCCTTAAACCTTATATTTCTTTTGATCAAAATGGTTATTTACAATTGTAAAATGAACAAAACTAGACCCACTCTTCAACACACGCCAGAGATTGCTAACCTGTCAACAGCGCCGGTGAGATGGTCATAGAACATTGGGTACACCACATGCCCACATGCACCCGAATATAAGGAAAACACACATTTCAAACTTTCTTGTACACATGCTCAGGATTGCTCAACTGTCGACCGCATCTGTGAGACGGCTATAGAACACCAGACAATTACCCATATATAGAAAAGGAAATCACACATTGTAAAATATTTGTCCAACACGCATTCAGCATGTCTCACCTGTCGACCGCATCAGTGAGACGGTCATAGAACACTCGATACACCTCATGGACCCAGAGCCTCATCAGCTTGTCTGTCTCGGTCATGCACGTGGATGGCACAAGTAACACACCTCGGATCACACGCGCGAAGTCTCGAAGGTTGAAGACGTAATGGCTCTTGGCCGGGGTCGGAAGGAAGCTGTTTATGGCGTCTTTGTACACGCCCATTGTTGCTTGAACCAGCAGCTGAATGTAATAGAGAAGCTTTGTCAATAGTTTGTAAAGATGAAGCTTAAAGACTGAAATCATTGAATATTTTTTTTTTTTTTTTAATTCTATCTTATTTTTATAAATATATATATATTTTTTGTTTTAAGCTTTTATTGTCCCTACAAATAGCTCTGAAGGTATCCCATTCATACTTTACAAAGTTTGCATTCGTAGTATCATATTACATGGTAATGGGTAAAAATGATTAAATTGACAATAATATGTAATAGACAAAAAAATATTATTTAAAGAATAACAAAAGAAAAAGGGAGTATGAAAAAATATTGTTGAATAATAATGCTGCTGACAATATAATTATCCGTGGTCAGTTGAACGAAAGCTTTCAGTGCATTCGTTTTCAAGAAGTCTTGGACATTGAAAACTGAAAATTATTATTGTCTTAATTTGTTCAAATAAAAAAATTCCTCTAATACACAATATTTAAGCCGGGGTAATGGATAACTTTTAAAAGAAACTAAAAATATATGCAAATGCAATAATTATGAACATGAAAACCTTTGGCATAGAACAACAAACCTAACAAATTCGAACAAATGAGCCATCAAATCCTATCAATAAACTATAACAAAATAAATATATGCAAATGTATCTATAATCAATACAAAACCTTACACATCAAACAACACACCTTGCCATTCCTGACAAAGGAGCCCTCAAATCCTTTGCCAAAATGCCAGTCAGTGATGTTCGTGAAGATGCGTGTCATTGTGGCATCATCAAACTCGTCTATCGAGATGATGTTCATGTGGCGGGTAAACCTTCCCGTGATGTCATTCCTGCCACCACCTGGTGGACCCATGGCTGCTACCAGCAGCTGTAAGACGGACAGCGGGAGTTTTTCGTTACATTCTGGTCTGTATGTGCTTATGATATTGTGTGGAGATAATATGCAAAACATTGTGCACGCATTTGAAAAGAAATTAAAGGCTCTAATAAGCAAACAGCAACAGTTCTGCAGAACAATACAGGAGTTTGTTGTTACATCCGGATTTACAAGAATCCACTGGGCAAATGAAGCATTCAAAACACCAAAGGCATCAAAAGAAAAGTCATAGTAACAAGAGCACCGCATAACAGGTGCAAACGCTCGGCTGCAAAAGCTTGTCAGAATTATTTTTTTCTTTTTTTTTCTTTTAGAGGTCACAGTGACCTGGACCTTTGACCTAGTGACCCAAAATTGGGTGTGGCGTGTAGAACGCATCAAGGTGCATCTACATAATTATGAAGTTTCAAAGTTGTAGGTGGAAGCACTTTGATTTTAGAGCCAATGTTAAGGTATTAGCACGACGCCTACGGCGGACGACGAGCTGGCTATGACGATACCTCGGGTTTTCTCTGAAAACAGCCGAGCTAAAAATGTGCCTCACTCTTGGAAAACTGGGCTTAATTCATGGGCAAAAAGTGTTGTGGCGGATTAACATGTGCAAGATTGCACAGACTTATCAGGGACAACACTTTCTGCCTTTGAGATATTTTTGTTTAAATTTATTAGGAAATCTCTTCTAGGCAAAAATCCAGTTAAGACTGAAAGTTTCATCCCTGATCATTCTGTGCTGACTGCAAAGGCTTATCTGGAACGCCAGTTTTCGTGCATGCATTAAGACCCATTTTCCCAGAGCAAGGCTCAAATCCATTAGAACTAAATCTATACATACCACATCAACCAAGAACAGCTTGGAGGTGTCCTTGCGGTCGTACCAATGGCCGTGGTCTTGCCACTGTCTCAGCAGCTCAATGGGCGGCTGGGCGCCGTACTTCTCCTTCGCGGGCATGTTCAGATCGTCCACGAACACCACTGACTTCTTGCCCATGGGAGGCCCAAACACACCCTTGCGGCGACGGTCCAGCTTTGACATGATGATGTCTTGGGTCTGATTGGCTGAGGTGCGTGCTGAGAAGTTGATCAAATTCGGCACATATCTGTTAGAGAATTTAAGAAGAAAATGGTGTTATAAAGCTTTTTGGCATGGTTTTTGTTGGGAAATTATTTGAAGAAGATATTAGACTGAAAGGTGTTTTAGAGTTTTTTCTTATGTTTTCTGTGGAGAAATTATTTGAAGATATTAGACTAACAAGAGATGTGTTTGTCAGAAACACAATTCCCCCTATTGCGCCGCTTTGAAATAAAATTTCAATATATCATTTGGCAGGTTACGAAATTATCTCCCTTTTAAAGCTTATTATTTCCCTTGGATTGTATTTTTTTACTTTTGACCTTGAAGGCTGACCTTGACCTTTCACCACTCAAAATGTGCAGCTTCATGAGATACACATGCATGCCAAATATCAAGTTGCTATCTTCAATATTGCAAAAGTTATCGCAAAACTTTAACCAAGGTTAAAGTTTTGGGACAGAATGACAGACAGGCCAAAAACAATATGCCCCCGATCATTTGATCCGGGGGCATAAAAAGCAATATTACCTTTTCTCAATTCTTTTTTAGTGAACAATTATTTTTACACATAAGACTAAAATGAGTAGTACTTTGAAATGGTCCTCAACTTTTAGTTTTGCCTTGAAATAATTATTCAATTGTTCAAAAAGATGTGATCTGAGAATGAAATAACAATAACAATTGTGGGCAGAGAGACTGTATCTGACATAGAAATGTGGAGCATGTACAACAGTCTCACACTAAGCCCTTCAACATTAAAAGATTATCAACACATGCATAACTTCTAACTTCTGTCTTCAAGCAGAAGCTTATGTGATTATTTATAAAGAAGTTTTATTTTGATGAGTTTGATTTTTACATATCATGCATTTAAAAAAAAGTCTTCTTTCTTTCTTAAGTCTGACAATACTGTTATACAAAAAAAAAGTTTAATCTAAGAAATTATTTAAAATTTACAATTGAAAATAATATGAAAACTGTCAAACAAAACATTAAAATCTTAACTTTATGAGCTATGTAACCCATTCATAATCAGAAGCAAAGTGAAAATAGCTATATGCATCAAGCATAAAACCTGAACAGCCTGCAAGTAACTAAGGTTATTTTGCTGTTTGCTTCTCATCAGTATGATTATATTGAAAATGAAGCTTTTAAAACTTGAATCTAGTAAGAAGTCTAAAATTTAGTACACCTTGCCAAGGAACTACAAATGAACCAAAGTGCATTTCTGTATGGTAAAGAGTTAAACAAGTTCAAATGATATTCAGGAAAACAAAAAGTAAATTCTATTATATTTAAAATGTAAAAAATGGACTCACTGATCTTTTGGCAACGCGAGCAGATAGCTGTTTGTAATTGCAGACTTTCCCGTCCCAGTTGGACCGACAAACAGCATCGGCCTCTCGTGTGATATAAACGTGTTCAGGAAGAAATTCTGACGAGCCGTTTCATTTGTCTGGATAATGAGGTCACTGATCTAAAAATAGATGCCCAGAAAAAATAATTATATATGTAACATATATTATGAAACGGCTTCTTTATATTGACCCCCTACGTTGGGATACAGGTTAAGTACCTTTGGCATAATTTAACATTAGTGACGTGCCATGAAAAGCTAGAAGCCTAAAAATACGGAAAAAAATGGAACAAGGGCTGTTTGTAAAACATGCATGCCCCCCATATGGGCTCTCCGTTGTAGTGGCAGCCATTGTGTGAATATGTTTTTTGTCACTGTGACCTTGACCTTTGACCTAGTGACCAGATAATCAATAGGGGTCATCTGTGAGTCATGATCAATGTACCTATGAAGTTTCATGATCCTAGCCATAAGTGTTCTTGAGTTATCATCCGGAAACCATTTTACTATTTCGGGTCACCATGACCTAGACCTTTGACCAAGTGACCTGAAAATCAATAGGGGTCATCTGCGAGTCATGATCAATCTACCTATCAAGTTTCATGATCCTAGGCATAAGCGTTCTTGAGTTATCATCCGGAAACCATTTTACTATTTCGGGTCACCGTGACCATGACCTTTGACCTAGTGACCTAAAAATCAATAGGGGTCATCTGCGAGTCATGATCAATGTACCTATGAAGTTTCATGATCCTAGGCATGAGCGTTCTTGAGTTATCATCCGGAAACCATTTAACTATTTCGGGTCACCGTGACCTTGACCTTTGACCTAGTGACCTGAAAATCAATAGGGGTTCATCTGCCAGCCATTATCAATCTACCTACGAAGTTTAATGATCCTAGGCATAAGCGTTCTTGAGTTATCATCTGGAAACCATTTAACTATTTCGGTTCACTGTGACCTTGACCTTTGACCTAGTGACCTGAAAATCAATAGGGGTCATCTGCGAGTCATGATCAATCTACCTTTCAAGTTTCATGATCCTAGGCCTAAGCGTTCTTGAGTCATTATCCGGAAACCATTTTACTATTTTGGGTCACTGTGACCTTGACCTTTGACCTAGTGACCTGAAAATCAATAGGGGTCATCTGCGAGTCATGATCAATCTTCCTATCAAGTTTCATGATCCTAGGCCTAAGCGTTCTTGAGTTATCATCCGGAAACCATTTTACTATTTCGGGTCACCGTGACCATGACCTTTGACCTAGTGACCTCAAAATCAATAGGGGTCATCTGCGAGTCATGATCAATGTACCTATGAAGTTTCATGATCCTAGGCCCAAGCGTTCTTGAGTTATCATCCGGAAACCACCTGGTGGACGGACCGACAGACCGACATGAGCAAAGCAATATACCCCCTCTTCTTCGAAGGGGGGCATAAAAATACAAGGTCGCATGTAACCTTGCTTAGCCTATGAAATTTGAGTATTCTGTACAAGGTAAGATGAAATGCAACATTTAGAGTCCCTGCAACAATTTTTAAGGCAATGGAAAATATTACCCCAAGAAATTAATGCAATAGTTACCACCAATAGATTGTCTCAAAAAAACACAAACCAATCCCATAATATACGCAAATGTCTGCACAGGCTTATTAGGGATGACACTTTTCACACCGATTGTATAATTTTTGTTTAGAAGAGACTTCATTTAAACGAAAAATTCCATACAAACAGGATAATGTGGTCCCTGATAACAAACAGGAAAATGTGGTCCCTGATAACAAACAGGAAACTGTGGTCCCTGATAACAAACAGGAAACTGTGGTCCCTGATAACAAACAGGAAAATGTGGTCCCTGATAACAAACAGGATAATGTGGTCCCTGATAACAAACAGGAAAATGTGGTCCCTGATAACAAACAGGATAATGTGGTCCCTGATAACAAACAGGAAACTGTGGTCCCTGATAACAAACAGGAAAATGTGGTCCCTAATAACAAACAGGATAATGTGGTCCCTGATAACAAACAGGAAAATGTGGTCCCTGATAACAAACAGGAAAATGTGGTCCCTGATAACAAACAGGAAAATGTGGTCCCTGATTAGCCTGTGGAGATTACAAAGGCTAATCTGGGACTACACATTATGTAAAAGCATTCAGCCCTATTTTCACAGAATGAGGATCAATTGTGTGTTGTTCTGAGAAAATTGGGCTTAATTCATGTGCGTAAAGTGTCGTCCCAGATTAGCCTGTGCAGTCCGCACAGGCTAATCAGGGACGACACTTTCCGCTTTAATGGTATTTTTAGTTTCAAGGAAGTCCCTCCTTACCGAAAATCAAGTTGAGGCGGAAAGTGTCGTCCCTGATTAGCCTGTGCGGACTGCACAGGCTAATCTGGGACGACACTTAACGCACATGCATTTTGACCAGCTTTCACAGAACAAGACACATTTAAATACTAGTCATAAAATGTTTGCATGATTGTTTTAATCACTTACCAATGTTTAAATCTGGAGTTTCTATAAAAACAGATGCTTAATGTCTTTGATCATGTTCCACATAAACCAAGATACAGTAACAGACAGCTGAAAATAACATGCTTCCAGTATTTTAAAAGTCACTTTGCTTCTGTTAACATATTGTACAAGTAAGCTTTGATATCATTTATATCTAGAGTCTAAAAGTATATTTGTCCAAAATACAAGATAATAATATACATGTAAGAGAAGCTTTCGAAGACATGCAGAATGATTCCTTATGTAAATGAGCCGTGCTTTGTGAAAAAGGGGTTTAATGCATGTGCAACCAGTGGTGTCCCCAATTAGCCTTTGCAGTCCATACAGGCTAATCAGGGTGACTCTTTCCGCTTTTATGGTATTTTTCGTTTACAGAAAGCCTCTTCTTAGCAAAAATCAAGTTCAGATGGAGTGTTGTTCCTGATTAGCCTGTGCGGACTGCACAGGCTAATCTGTGAAGACACTTTATGCACATGCATTAAAACCCTTTTCACAGAGCACAGACAAAATCAATCCATAGCTTTATTCAGTCTAGTCTCACTCCCCAATGTAAATAAATTAAATTTGATAAATACTGCTACATTTGTAATACATTAATTAGAAATATGTTAAATAATTCACTTACAAATGTAAATGAAAGAAATCACTTTTATAAACATTATTTTATAATAAGGTACATGTATAAACTTTACAGAGAGGCAAACATATTATATAATTTTTGTCAAGGTTAAAAATGATACAAAAATATTACTCATTCCAAAAACAGTTTCAATAATTTAACAATATTCTCTATATTTTCAGAATGGAATGACTAAATAATTCTGAATAACAAAAAACAGTGCACTTATCCAATTTAGATACCCTCTAAACCATGTGGATATGTTTCACTCATATGGTGCATAATTAATATAAAATAATGTATTATCATACTATTGAGAGATATACATGAAGAGATGAACCTCTCTCTAGAGAAACGGGGCTTTATGCATGTGTGGAAAGTGTCGTTCCAGATCAGACATGACACTTTCCCCTTTTATGGTATCTGTCATTTAAAGGACGTTTCTTTTTTGCAAAAAATCCACTTAAGGCGGAAAGCATAAGCCCTTATTAGCCTGTGGGGACTGCACAGGCTAATCTGGGACTATACTTTACGTACTAGTCCATATAAACTGACTCCCAGAGCCTTTGATAATTTTTTCCGTGCAGGCTCTGACTTCTTGGGCTATAAAGCTTAGAGTTGCAGTATTGCAACTACTTTAGGCACATGCATTAAGCCTCTGTTTCCCAGATAGAGATTCAAATGTATAGCATATAGCAGTGTTGCTAGACCATGCCCAAGTACAGATGCATGTTCATGCAGTTGCACAATTTACCTTGACCTCTGGTTGAACCATAGGTTTCTGAATGAAGACCATCCAAATTGTTCAAATGAACCAAACACAACATACAAACTTATGACCTAAACAACTTAAAAACGTTTATACAAGTTGGGTATCGGCTTTTGAAAAAGGGGTGACACTTAAAATATTTAATGATTTAACATTAACTTTTTAAAATTTATATGTGTATAATATTTTGTTTGCACAGAAAAACCGTATGACAGACTCTTTTGTCAAAAGAAAACAAAAGCATATATAATTATTGATATCAATCAATAAATGTATATGTTTTAATACACAGATAAAATAATGGTAAAAAATCTACATGCAATTTGATATATCACTTTAAAATATAATTGCCCACTGAATGATTGGCTTCTGGGGACTATTTATTTAGCCAATTTACCATGCCTCTTAATACATTGGCCACTGGGAGACTATTTACTGGGGACTATTTACCTTGGCGTCAGCGGCTAGACTGAGTGTGCTTCGGTCCAAGGTGTCCATCCAATCAATCCACTGACCAGAACCCTTCTTTTCAAAACTGAAGTCGTAGATTGTGCCTCGCTCTGGAATTGTGTTACTCTGGAAAACAAATTTAAAATAGCTTAAAACTATTTAGTATTCACACTGTTTGTAAGACCTCACATATAGCTCAAAAAGCAATGGAAACAAGAGAAGTGTTTGTCAGAAATGCCCCTATTGCGCCGCTTGGAAATAAAATTTCAATATATCATTTGGCAGGTTTAGAAATGATCTCCCTTTTAAAGCTTATTACTTCCCTTGGATTGTATTTTTTGACTTTTGACATTGAAGGATGACCTTGACCTTTCACCACTCAAAATGTGCAGCTCCATGAGATACAGATGCATGCCAAATATCAAGTTGCTATCTTCAATATTGCAAAAGTTATTGCCAATGTTAAAGTTTTCGGACGGACGGACAGACAGTTCAAATGCTATATGCCACCCTACCGGGGGCATAAAAATGAAATAATATATCATGAAATACTAAAATAATGCTTATCAAATTATGGTGTTTTTTTCCAATATAAAAGATGAATATAAAGTTAAATATAATTATTGTTATGTTCTTGAAACATCACAGAATTAATTTTTGCTGCATATCTAAAGATTGGACCACAAGCACTAAGAAAATAAGAAATTATTGAATACCCAAAATGATTACAATATACAAAAAAGATTTCAACATAGGACAAGAATTGAAATAATAAAAAATCTGAAACTCAAAATGATTTAAAAGTACAACTTGAAAAGAACACAAAATTTGACCAATGTTTCAGCTTTCGGAAATTAAAAAATATTAAAAGTTTCAAAATATTTATGAAAGTTTGTAACTAGTTCAATTTAATATAACAATAACTTTTCAAGTGGCACACACCTTCGTTATCTTGATACTCTTGGGCTTGGGGTTTTCTTCGTCAGTGCCGTTGATGATGTTACGGAAGAAGACATCAAACTTCTTGCGGCTGTCCCCAGACAGGGTGGCCCCTAGGGACCAGATAAGGGAGAACAGGAAGAGGCCTTGCAGATACAGGGTCACCTGAAAATGAATATGTCAATTTATATGGGCAGTGCTCTGTGAAAAGAGGATTAAATGCATGTGCTTAAAGTGTCATCTCAGATTAGCCTGTGCAGTTTGCACAGGCTAATCAGGGACGCCACTTTCTGCTTTTATGATATTTTCTATGAGCCCCACTCCTGGAAAACACAGCTCTGGGAAGACACTTTCAGCTATAATGGAGTTTTTTGTAAAAAGGATGTCTCTTATTTGCAAAAATCCAGTTGAGGCAAAAAGTCTTAACTGATTAACCATCCCACTTGTTGTGCTGATAAGCCCTTACCAACCAACCTCATGAGCTGATACGACCTAACCATCCCACCTGTTGTGCTGATAAGCACATACCAACCAACATCATGAGCTGATAAGCCCTTACCCTCACACCTGTTGTGCTGATAAGCCATTACCCTCCCAAATGTTGTTTTGATAAGCCCTCACCCACCCACCTGTTGAGCTGACATGCCCTTACCAACCCACCTGTTGTGCTCAGGTAAGCCCTTACCCTCCCACCTGTTGTGCTGATAAGCCCTAACTCTCTCATCTGTTAAGATGATAAGCCCTAACCCACCCACATTTTGTGGTGTTATACCATACCTCACCCACCTGTTGTGCTGATATGTCATTATCCTCCAACCTTTTCAGCTTTTAAGCCCTAACCAACCTAACAATTCGAGGAAAAGCTGTTACCCTTCCAACGTATGAGCCAATATGCTGTAACCAATCAATCTGTTGTGGTGATAATCCCTACTTTATCCATTGAGCTACAAATAGACATATATTAAGCTCATACACCCCACCCACCTGTTGAGCTGATAAGCCCGTGCTGGGCCCTCCTTCGTCGCCTTCCTCTTTCTTGCCTGTGGTGAGAGTGGTAATGATCTCGTCCATCAGACATGTGAACAGGCGCATCAGCGACTGCACAAGGTGCATCTCAGATGTCGTGATGAACGTCTTGCAGTTCTTGCGGATGAAGTACAGACAAGGGTCAACAAGCCATTCAAATAGGTCGTTTACCAGGCCGAGTTGTTCTTCAGTCAAACCCTGAAAGATGCACAATGACAAGTAGTTTATGTTTTAAGATAGAAGTAGGAAGTTTCTTTTTATTAAGCCCCAATGTTCCTAAGAGAATCCCTTTGTATTAATTTATAAAAATGATATAGAGATATCAGGTCTTTTTCTTGAATTAGGGTAAACAAGAAATGTATCACATGCACTGATGCACCCACAACCCATCCTTGGACATATGCACAATATACTCAAAATAGAAACAGGAAGCAGCATACTGCATTTTTGTTTCCCTAGAGTTCTCTTTACTTCAGTAACAACACAACTATGAGCCGAGCTCTGTGAAACGGGGGGCTAATGCATGTGTGTAAAGTATTGTCCTAGATTAGCCTGTGTAGTCTGCACAGGCTAATCAGGGAGGACACTTTCCTCTTTTATTATATTTTTCGTTTCAAGACAGTCTCTTCGTAGCAAAAATCCAGTTTAGAAGGAAATTGTTGTCCCTGATTAATCTGGGAAGACACTTTACGCACATGCATACCTTTGGCAGTGTGTGCTGCATGTAAGAGTCCTTCAGTGGTTTCCAGCCCATCTGGTGGGGCTCCAGGTAGATCATGCCACACCGGGACACGGTGGCGGGCGACGCCTGCTCCAGATCTGCGGGCTCAAAGATCAGGTTCATCTGGTTGCTCATTTGGATGATCTCTCCACTCATCAGACACAGCTGCAAAATATGTGGCGACCATTTTGTTGCACTATACATTGAGAACATTGTGTTGCAATATATATTGCTACCATTTTGTTAAGCTTATGCAACAGAATTTTTCTCTGTAAGTTTTCCCTGTATAATAATTTGAATGTATATTTTGAGTTAATTGAAGTGTCTACAATGATGCTTTTTTGGATTTTATTTAAGATCATGTTTATGCTTTTAACAAACGACAACAATAATCAAAATCAATTTTATCAACTTGACAACCACAGAATGCAGAGTAATTATTTTCTTAGCCAAAATTGATTTTTTTCAACACAAATGCTCAAGAAGGTGTAAAATTTGCAAGAAAAACAAAGTATTCAAATAAATAACTGTTTGACCATTTTGTTATCTTTAAATTGGAAAAAATAGTGCATTCAAATAAATATTTTATTTACTTTTTTGTTATCATCGAGCACTGTGTTCATATTCTCGATCCAGACGGCGTCCACCGGTCCGTCAAACAGAATCCACTTCCTGTCCTCATTCGGGTTACTGGCGTACTCTCTAAACGTGTTGGCCAGGACGCCATCTGTCCACTCATGTGAGACCGGGTCGAAGCAGCCGTACAACTGACCCATAGTGATGGACTTTGGGTTGATGATGCGGTATTGGGTCTTGAACTCCGGGTAGAGGCCGGACACGCACAGGTCCGAGAGTCCGTCAGCAAGCACCTGCCAGGCCTGCGTCTTACCGCCAAGGGGCTCCCCCACAATCATCAGACCGTGACGCACGAGAATCATCTCGTAGACCTGATATAAAAATAATTTATCATTAGCTACCAGATGTACACATGCTTGCATTTAACTGTGCATTAGTGTAGTGTTTAACTGATTAAATTGCTGGCTGTGGAGTGATTTAAAATATTGTGTCTTATTTAATAAACTATATACGATACAAAATAAGCCATTAATCAAGATACATAAATATACTTAGTTTGCAAAATAAATGCTAAGAAATAAAACTTCAGACCACTCTCCCAAGTCCTAACATAAAACTTGGTCACAACTCAAAACGGCGATGTCAGATACGCTAAAACTTACTACTTTCAAATTGCGATTAAAGATTGCATTTATGTTGTTTTAAAGGCAAATCACCTTATTTATTACAAAAATTTCTTGTCACATGATCACAATAAATGATACCTTGTGCAGTAAAATACATTTAAAATAATTGTTCAACTGATGAAACAAGAAACCGTCGGAGATGGGTGATGCTCCCCAAAGTTTTTTTTTTTCACAATATTGCACTATATTTTCAGATAAAAGGAAACGTCTTGAGGGCACAGTAGTTGGGGGGACAATAATTTTTCTATAGAAAATTTCAAAGGGCCATTACTCTGTGAAAAATCATCCGACCAGAACCCGCTGATAATTTGCACATCTCCTCTTAGTAGTGAAGCTTCTCATAAAGTTTCATTGAATTCCGGTCATTAGTTGCTGAGAAATAGCCCAGACAAAATTGTGCACGGACGGACAGACAGACACGCACACACGGACAGACGAAGCGGCGACCATTTGCTCTCCCAAAATAAATTTTGGGGGAGCATAATAAGGATTTTACCCTTTTCTGCTCAAAAGAAATTATCAAATATCGCATATTGACAATTTTGTTCTTCCATTGTTGACAAAAACAGATTCTCCATTTTTTGGAAAAACCCGAGTGTGATCTAAAACTAGCAATAAAGCTTAAGTTTATACTATCGTTGTTATACTTTTTATTTAAATCTGGGATAGGATAAATAAGCGCTTAAGGGTAAAGCCAGTTGCCCTTAAAAGAAGTTGAACAATCGGGGACTGTTGTTATCATTGGCCATAACTTACCTGTATAATTTTATCCAGGAACCAGGGAACAGGCTGAAGCTTTCGTTTACTGATGTTGTCTTTGAGGGCTTCCATGAACATGCCATAGTCAGGCTTGGGGCACTCAACACCCGGGAACAGATCGGAGATGATACCCTCAAACAGTGGCACATCCTGCAAATAAGATACAGAAGTATGAGGGTCTAGGTTTGGATATTTTCTACATTCCTGTGTTCAGATCCAAGACGATACCCTTAATGAAAAAACGTTACGGGTAAAATTATAGGTAATTTTGTTTTTATTTTTATTTTGGTTGTATAATTTTAGCACTTAAAGAGCTAAAAAATGATGATGAAATAGCAGATGGTTATTACAGTATACAAGTCTATAATGATTCTCAGTAAAAAAAGAAACTAAGACGAGTCATTTCAGGAGATTGAACTCGAGAATAAATCTGAGTTTATTTGGTAACTGAGCAGGAATGTCAGAAGTTTTATGTTTATGCTAGAAATTCATTCCTGGGCAGGGAATTTCATTAAGTTGAGTTCTGACAAGAAAATATGGTACCTGGGCCAGAAATTTTCAGCAAGTTTATTTAAGGAAATATGGTAAATGGACCAGACATAGCAGATGGTGGAGGTCTTTAAAGGAAAAAATGTACCTGGCCAATAATTTTGGCAGACTGACGTCAATAATAGCTTTGAAGAAGGGAAATACATTACCTAGGAAATGAATTTTGTCAGGATAAAATCTTTAAAGGAAATATGGGACACTGGCCAGGAATTTAAGTTGGTTGAGGTCTACAAATGAATGTGTCACCTGTGCAAGGAATTTGGGCAGGTTGAGGTCTATAAATAAATGTGGTACCTGTGCGAGGAATTTGGGCAGGTTGCGGTCTATAAATTAATGTGGTACCTGTGCGAGGAATTTGGGCAGGTTGACATCCATGATGGCCTTGAGGAGTAGCACTGCTTCATCCTCCGCCTGGTATTTCAACTTCAGGTTGCCGGCGGCAGTGAGCACGGACTTGACGGCGCGCATCCCGTAGTCGTAGTGGTGTTGAGATGAGAGCTGCTCAGAGCACAGGCGGTACGTTGCCACTATCTTGCCTGCCAAACTGCGAGGGAAGTGCAAAATGTTGTAATTAGTTTAGTACCAGGTCCAATCTTAATGCATGTGCTTAAAGTGGAGTCCCAGATTATGCAGTATGCACAGGCTAATCAGAGACAGCACTTTCCGCCGCCTAGACTGGATGTACCTTTAGAGGAAACTTTTTTAAACAAAAAGTTCCATAAAAGTGGAAAGTGTTGTCCCTGATAAGCCTGTGCAAACCGCACAGACTAATCTGAGACCACACTGTACGCACATGTAGAAAGCCCAGTTTTTGCACGAGATGCATATGGTAAATTTTCATATAGTATTGTGTGAGTGATTTGTTCACTTTTAATAGGTATGACCAAATTTTAGTGTGTGTTTTACATACTATGGAAATTACATAATTTAAGCTTACCTTGTACCCTAAATGTCTTTATAAGACATGTTAAATGTTTTAGAAAATTACCACATAATTATTTATTTTTCCCTTTTGTTACGTTTTCTTTTTGTGATCTCTATACTTGTGTTTATGTTTTTGTTACTGCTGTTTTTTTCTTTAGTACTTATTATTAAAAAGAAAGTAACATTTTTGTAAAATTAATTTTTTAAGTAGAACTTATTTTACAATGAGTAATATGCATATGATACAACATAATGTGAAGACAATATCCACACAAAATTATTCATAATAGGAATTTACAAATAGACCTTCTCAATAGAAAAGGGAATAGTTGTTTCAATTGTCATGAACAATTGGTGCAAAGGACAGGATATGTTGGGGGAACAGAATGCCACCTAACAATCATTGTAGACAAACCACACTTTAAACTTTACCCGAAAAGTACACCATACATAATTTTGAATAAGCAGAAACCATTTTCCATGAAGATATTAGGGTAAACATCATGTGAACAACATCAGACAATTCCACAATATGCCTCTATCAGGGAAGTATTTGGGTAGTTACTGTGTAAACAATGTTAGACAAATTCCACGATATGCCAGTATCAGGGAAGTATTTAGGTAGATCTGTATAAACCATTTTGGACAAATTCCACAATATGCCTCTATAACGGAAGTATTTGGGTAGACATCATGTGAACAATATTGGACAAATGTCACAATATGCCTCTATAACGAAAGTGTTTGGGTAGACACCGTGTGAACAATATCGGACACATTCCACAATATGCCTCTATAACGGAAGTATTTGGGTTGACACCATGTGAACGATATCGGACAAATTCCACAATATGCCTCTATAAGGGAAGTAGTAGGGTAGACACCATGTGAACGATACCGGACAAATTCCACTATATGCCTCTATAAGGGAAGTAGTAGGGTAGACACCATGTGAACGATATCGGACAAATTCCACTATATGCCTCTATAAGGGAAGTAGTAGGGTAGACACCATGTGAACGATATCGGACAAATTCCACTATATGCCTCTATAAGGGAAGTAGTAGGGTAGACACCATGTGAACGATATCGGACAAATTCCACTATATGCCTCTATAAGGGAAGTATTTGGGTAGTCATCATGTGAACACTATTGGACAAAGTCCACTATATGCCTCTATAAGGGAAGTAGTAGGGTAGACACCATGTGAACGATATCGGACAAATTCCACTATATGCCTCTATAAGGGAAGTAGTAGGGTAGACACCATGTGAAGGATATCGGACAAATTCCACTATATGCCTCTATAAGAGAAGTAGTAGGGTAGACACCATGTGAACGATATCGGACAAATTCCACTATATGCCTCTATAAGGGAAGTAGTAGGGTAGACACCATGTGAACGATATCGGACAAATTCCACTATATGCCTCTATAAGGGAAGTATTTGGGTAGTCATCATGTGAACACTATTGGACAAAGTCCACTATATCCAAGTATCAGAAATGTATTTGGGTAGTTATAACTGTGTAAACAATTTTGGACAAAGTCCACAATATGCTAGTATCAGGGAAGTAATTGGGTAGTCAATGTGTAAACAATTTTGGACAAATTCCACAATGTGCCAGTATCAGGGAAAATTATACAATATGCCAGTATCAGAAATGTATTGGGGTAGTTACTGTGTAAACAATTTTGGACAAAGTCCACAATATGCCAGTATCAGGGAAGTATTTGGGTAGTGGCTGTGTCAACAATGTCTTAAAAAAATCTAACAATATCTCTAGACCTCTGACTGCCTAGTTCCTGACCATCGATAGCTACGCCTTTCATAGCCTTGGGAGTGTAATAACTGAGAAGGGGGCAATAAACATGATCCAAATTGAGCAATGCATGTAATATACCTGCAAACCTTGCATGAATAAGCACGCACAAATAAATTGACAATAAAGCGTTATTTGAAATTATACATGTAGTGATTTTGACTTTTTAACAATGTTAACTTGTCATAATTATGTATACACTAATAACACTTCCATTTAAACACTGGAGTAAAATATTATTTTATAATGGAGCAAACTTAAACTCAAGCTTACTGTTACACTGGACTTTAAAATTTTCCTGTATTTAATATTTTTAAAAAATTAAACATTTTTTTTTTTAAATAAAGCAATATTCCGTACCAATATTTCATGGTATTGTAATAAGCATATTTACTTACTGAAAAGACCTACACATGTACACCAAACAAACAACTTTCTGTGTTCACATTTATAATAAGCAATTTATAAAAATGACAATACTGATGCTAGATTTGATTTCAAAGCTACACTGAGACCAATACAACCTCTGTCCAGAATCACTAGAGGCATTGTTAAATCCCGTGAGCTCTAATTTTTCCTTATCTTCCGGCTTTGCATAGTAACTAACATGCAGAAAGTAAATTTATTGTGAAAGTTGCTCAAATAAAACATAAAATTGAAATAAGTCTTATGTACATGACTTTAATATTCTTATAATGTTTTCATGACAAATATGATAAAATTGACCATGTATCATCAAATGAGGCATATCAAAATAGAACCAAATTCAAAGGTCAAAGTTTATGCCACAGATTGCAACTTTCCTTTTCATAAAGTAAATTTGCGAACTTCATACACCCTACTAAATAGATAGTATATTCAAACTCATTATTATTTGAAAGACATTAATTTACGTTCATTTCGTGGATTGACCGATCCATGATTTTTGACACAAACACCTTGAAAAATGACCTAACACAAATTACTCTTTTTTTAATTTGGATATCTATTAATTAACATGTCCTCAAAAAGTACCACATAACCTTTTCTTCACCATGAAAGTTTATGCTAACAAATATAAATGATTTTACAGTATTTATACCGTACCTTCTGGCATCCACAAATCCCATTGAGTACAAGCTGATCTCTCCAATCATGGCATAGTCGGGGACCATCATTGCCACTGTACGAAACAACACCTGGAGAGGAAGATACCATTTTGTTGTTGATTGGTATCAGTAAATAAAAACAGAAGTGGACTATCACTAACCTGAAAAGTGACAGAATTTGAATTTGTTTGGAGGTTTGAAGTTTTGTGGACATCTGCAAAGCTGTTTAGGTGGACAGGTTGAGAGAAAAGTTGAAGGCTGATACATTGCTGGAAACACTGATAAATCATAGACTATGTTCAACGAGTTAGCAAAAGAGCTCACCATGAGCATTCGTGCTCAACTGAGTTAAAAGCACACCCTAACACACCAACCCACACACATAAAAACATCAAATACATCTCCAATAACTTCATCTAATATTAATATAATGTGAACTTTGCAGAAGATGACAGACGAAACTTGACCTAAGACTAAGTAAGACTTATATCGAGATTTACCATGTTTATAGTGAGGGCTCCTGAATTACATTGTTTATCAAATACAAGAGAATATTAGGTACTGGAATTTTGGAATAAGATGAAGTTAATCATGAAAGTTTAAGAAACATATGAGTGCATGACTGAAATACATAGCATCATAAACGTAGTGATTTAATAAACATGTGCAAACAAAAATAGCAACAGTATGAAGATTAAGTTTTAAAATACTATTAGTTGTTATAAAATTGATTTGATAGTCACTCTCATGGGAAATTTGGCTTAATTCATGTGTGTAAATTGTTGTCCAAGATTAGCCAGTGCAGTCCTCACAGGCTTATCAGGGATATTCAGCAAGAAGAGACCAGCTTTTAACAAAAAATGCAATAAAGACAACAATTTATGCGAAAACATTCAGCCAATTTTTCCAAACAAGTCTTAAACAATTTCCCGGCCATCTACCTACCTTGAGATTGTCTGGAAGCTCCTGGCGGCCAGCATACCCTGGGTTCATGGTGATGAAGATGGTACACGTGGGATTGAGCGCGAGCTCTGTGCCCTCAAACACAAACCTTTTTAGGTGAGCTGCCACAGCACGCTGGATGCTAGCAATCTGCTGAGCCACCACAGACAATACCTCCAGCTCAATTCTGTTAAAAAGGCAACATCATTTAAATAATTATTTCCTTGATAATGTACACATCTGCAAATTTAAAGATAAAACAAAATTGTAATAATTTCCATAAATATGGTACACTCACTAAAATATTGGCAAATGAAATTTGTATAGTCTCTAAATATGATATACTTTAGCTTAATGCTGCAGGAAACTGTTTTTTAACCATTAACCACTCAGATAAACTCACTCAGATGCACACTGCGACGTGTTGGTTGTCCCTTAAAAAATCATCACAAACTAGAAATCATCTCCCACCCACAAACTAAAAATCAACCACCATTAACATTTGAAAGAATTCTCACCCACATACTAGCAATCATCCCCAACCCACAAACTTGCAATAATGCCCCAAGCACAAACTACCAATCGTTTCCCACCCACAAACTACCAATCATTCCCCAGCCACAAAATAACCAATCATTTTCCACCCACAAACTACCAATCATTCCCCACCCACAAACTACCAATCCTTCCCTACCCACAAACTACTAATCATTCCCCACCCACAAACTACCAATCATTCCCTACCCACAAACTACCAATCATTCCCTACCCACAAACTACCAATCATTCCCCACCCACAAACTACCAATCATTTCCCTACCCACAAACTACCAATCATTCCCCACCCTCAAACTTCCAATCATTCCCCACCCACAAACTTCCAATAATTCCCCACCCACAAACTTCTTATCATTTTCCACCCACAAACTACCAATCATTTTCCACCCACAAACTACAAATCATTCCCGACCCACAAACTACCAATCATTCCCTACCCACAAACTACCAATCATTCCCCACCCTCAAACTACCAATCATTCCCCACCCTCAAAGTACCAATCATTCCCCACCCACAAACTACCAATCATTCCCCACCCTCAAACTACCAATCATTCCCCACCCTCAAACTACCAATCATTCCCCACCCACAAACTACCAATCATTCCCCAGCCACAAACTACCAATCATTCCCCACCCTCAAAGTACCAATCATTCCCTACCCACAAACTACCAATCATTCCCCACCCACAAAGTACCAATCATTCCCCACCCACAAAGTACCAATCATTCCCCACCCACAAAGTACCAATCATTCCCCACCCACAAAGTACCAATCATTCCCCACCCACAAAGTACCAATCATTCCCCACCTACAAAGTACCAATCAATACCCACCCACAAACTACAAATCATCCCCAACCCACAGACTAGTGATCTACCCCAACCCACAAACTAGCGATCATCCGTCACCAACAAACTAAAAATACACTTTCAACAGCAAACAATAAATCCACTTCCAACAACAAACTATAAATCCAATACCACCCACAGACTAGCTATCATTTTCCACCCACAAACTTGAAATCATTTTGCACCTACATACTTAATGTTACACTCCAACCATACACTAGAAATCAACTACCACCAAAAAACTACAAATTATCCCCCATTCACCTGTTAAACTCGTCAAAACATGCCCAGGCTCCAGCCTGTGCCAAGCCCTTGAAGAACTTGCCCATGGCCTTGTAGTCAAGACCGTCCGAACAGTTGAACACCACACACTGCTTAGCGACTGCCTTGGCCAGATCCTTACACGTCTCTGTTTTACCCGTACCAGCTGGACCCTCGGGCGCACCACCCAGATTCAGTTTCAAGGCGCCCATAAGGGTTCTGAAAGAAAAAAATGCAAATTATCTTTATTATCTTTATTATGTACCTTTAAAAGTTTAAATGATTAAACAAATAAAATTAGCATCCTAGTGCATTAAGAGTTACTGCAAAAGCCCGTTAGAGTTCTGAAGGAGTATCATTGAAAATTATATTTCAATATGTATCTATCAAAGTCTAAATGATTAAACAATACAAACTGCATCATAGCTCATTAAGAATTATTTGTAATGGCACTAGGAACATTTGCCCCCATAATTCTTGAATTTTTGTATATTTTTTAGTATTAAATTGGGTTCATGATTAGCACTTTGGACTCAAGGAGAGTTGTGCCAATTATTTTTTTTTTAAAGAAAAACTTACAGGCCCCACAACTACTTTTGTTTTCAAAAACTGACCAATCAGAATGCTTGTTTCATTTAAACTTTTATATCTATTTATTTAATACTTGAGCTTGTGGATAGGAACAAAACATAAGTATTTTGATAGTCTTGGGGCATTGTTTTTTCTTGAGTATAAGATTCCTGTACAAATTATTTAAAAAAATCAATAAAAACTAAGAAATTTGTTTAACAATACCTACCTGTAACACCTGTCAGTAAGAGGTGTGATCACAAGACGTGGCGTGTTACCCAGATACTCGTAACCGTAGTTGATATCTGTGGTAATCATGCTCACAATCACGTCATCGCGCCAGTAGTAGCGCAGCTGGGCCAGCCAATCAAATTCCAGGGGGCTCAGAACCTTCTTCTTCACGAGTTCTGCCACGGTATCGCGAGCTGAAACATTGTGAGCGGAGGGTTACTATTAGTCTTTTTTGTTAAAAAATTATTTTGTCATTTTATCAATTTATTTAACTGCCTTTGAATTTGTCTAGGGTGGTTTTTCCAGTAATTTGAAGTATTTTTATTTTATATTGCAACTGTGTACTAATATTAAAAATAAACTGATTAATAATCATCTTCAAAGCATTTAAACTACATTAATATTTTACCTATACAAATTACAATGACAGCACATTGACACTATAGCACAAAAAAGCATTTTTTTTAACACGTGGCTTAACATGATTGAATTGAAAACTAGAAACTGGTTAATCTACAATCATATAAATAGCCTAGTCAAAATATTATTTTGAAAATGCAATATTTATAAACACAATATTTGTCCAGTCAAAGAACCTTGAAAGAAAAAAACTATAATGGGTTGCACTCTGTGTAAAAAGGGCTTAATGCATGTGAATAAAGTATCATCCCAGATTAGCCTGTGCAGTTCTCACAGGCTAATCAGTACAACACTGTTCATGAATTTTTAGTTTAAAGTAAGTATTTTCTAAACAAAATTCCATTTTAGATAGATAGTATTGTACCAGATGAGCCTGTGCAGAATGCACAGATTAATCTTGGAAATACTTTACGCCCATTCCTTTAGCCTCGTTTTTACGAAAGAGAGGCTCAAAAGGTATGAAGTGTGCCACCCACCATGGACGTCCAGTACGGTCAGAGCTCCAAGAGTGACTCGGTGTCCACCGTCCAGCTTGCCTCTCACCAGCTCAACCAGCTGGTCAATCTGACCATTCAGTTTCTTCAAGTAGCCCTACAAGCAACAAGTGAAACAATTACTCTTTTTTAGCTCTTTAATACCTTGGATCAGTTATAATTACATTGGAAATAAGTATGTATTTTCAAATTTTTATCTGGAACCTAACACATATTTTAAATAGCTGTGTTTAGCATTTATTGTTGTTTTTCACCATTTTGGGAATGGGGCCTTGGCCCTTAGATTGGGAAATATTGACCAAAATTGGGAAATTTATGCATTTTTTCCCCTAACAAAAACTTTAAAATTTAGAAAAAGTGTTTTCAATATTATATTTACTATGACTCAAACAAAAGATCTGCGTAGTGAAATCAACAAAAGATTTTATTCATATAATTTTTTTTTTTTTTGTGGGGGGGAAGGACTTTAAATATAAATTTTAGGTCCTTTATATATTTGGACGTTGGGATAACACTTTACCACTTAGATACGTATTTTGTCGCACTTGTGGTCCCTTAGAAAGTTGAATTTGATTAAAGACCTATCTTCTAGATTCAAGTTTTAAAGGCTTCATTTCCAACCCTTAGATACTGATGAGCAGCAAACAGCATAAAGCCTGAACAGACTGCGAGTTACTCGCTTAAATGCTGGTTGCAAAAGCCATTTTCGCTTTGCATCTTATGGGGGAAAGAAATAACAGCCCAAAATTTGACCATATATACCCCATTGATAACTATGTACTTTTGAATCAAATAGACAAAAAAAACGCAGTTGGCAAGGTTACCTCCAGGCCAGTCTGCCCCTGCTCCATGGCCTCCACGACCTCGCTGGTCCAGAACATGGAGCTCACGCACAGCACCACCTGGCCAGGCCACTGCAGCACCCACTGGTTGCGGGGTGTCTTCGGGTACACGTCCTTGGAGTTGATGATCACCGTGCGCAAGCTGCTTATCATCACGTCCTCCACTTGCAGCAGCCATTTCTCTACCATGCCCTGAAAGGATGTGAATATATTCGAGTTGGACTCTGTGAAAAAGGGGTCTAATGCATGAGCGTAAAGTGTTGTCCCAGATTGGCATGTGCAGTCCGCACAGTCTAATCAGGGACTACATTTTCCGCCTAAATTTTTTGCCAAGAAGAGACTTTCTTGAGAAGAAACAAATCATTAAAGCATCAAGTGTCATCCCAGATTAGCCTGTGTGGACTGCACAGGCTAATCTGGGACGACACTTTACGCACATGCATTAATCCCCTTTTAAACAGAGCACTGCTCATATATATGAGTTGGACTCTGGTGAAACAGGGCTTCATGCAAAGGTGTAAATTGTTGTCAGATATTATTCTGAGAAGTCAGCTTTAACTGGATTTTTGCTTAGAAGAGACTTACTTTAAAAAAAAATAGTGTAGAAAGTGTTGTGCCTAATTAGACTTTCAGTGATTTTTTTTGCTCAAATTTACAGCCGAGTTTCGGCTGCTTCCCAATCTCAAAAATACACGTTTTTTCCCAAAAATCTGACCAAAATTTCCCAAAAAAAGCCCAACTTAAAAAAAAAAAATTTTTTTTTTTTTAGAAAGAAGTCTCATATAACTTAATTATGATTTCTTAAATCTAGGTCTCAACTTTATTTTTTAAACATCTTACAAAATATATAACTTGAATTAAGTCATTTTTGTCCATAAATCATTCCCAAACTTGCCACTTTTATTGATTAAAAAAAATCCCAATTTGACCAGACTCCTTTTCTAGAAAACTCCCTGAACATGCACTTAAAAACAATATCCCTTCTGTTACTTATAATCCTATTTATAATGCTTAATTTTTCCCAATTTCATGGTTTATCGCGCTATTTTTCCCAATTTCACGGTTTATCGCGCTAATTTTCCCAATTCAAAAGGCACAGGCTGTAACAAATTAAAGCAAAAAAAATCACTGACTTTAAGCACAAGCAATGAAACCAGTTTTCCAACAAAGTGTCTTACATGAAATATACAAAGTTAAGTGTCAGCTGCATCAACAGAAAATAAATCTTATCATAGTATACAGGCTTTGAACGATGGAAAGTACAAGACAACAGAACTCACAGTTGGCTCACAGGTATTTAAAAAACATATAATTGTTAAAATAGGTCTGTAAAACAGATGATTTGGTTTGGATCTGAGTTCTTATTGTTAATGTTAATCTTGGCAATCAAATTTTTACAAAGTGTATTTGCTTATATGCAAAATCTTTCATAAGTTAATTGATGTTATACTATTTATTTCCTTTCTATATTCTACCATATACTGTAAGAATATGGATTTATGAGGCTCGCTCTGTGAAAAAGGGCTTAATGAATACTAATGTGTCTTGTTCTGAGAAAACTGGGCTTAATTCATGTGCGTAAAGTGTCGTCCCAGATTAGCCTGTGCAGTCCGCACAGGCTAATCAGGGACGACACTTTCCGCCTAAACTTGATTTTTGGTAAGGAGGGACTTCCTTGAAACTAAAAATACCATTAAAGCGGAAAGTGTCGTCCCTGATTAGCCTGTGCAGACTGCACAGGCTAATCTGGGACGACACTTTACGCACATGAATTAAGCCCAGTTTTCTCAGAACAAGACACAAATTAAGTGCTGTCCCAGATAAGCCAGTTCTTCCTCTGCCCATCAAACCAGTCGCCAGACATATTCTAAAACAACCTTAAACATGTGTATGATATCATGAGTCCACAAAAGAGCTAACTAAAGGGATTGCAGCATGACAAAAAAAAACAACCTTAGCCTTAGCAGGGATATATATGATACCATTAGTCCACACAAGAGCTAACAAAGAGGATTACTGCACAACAGTTCTAAGCCAACCTTAGCCTTAGCAGGGAAGATCTTTTGGTTGAACGGCACAGTTTCCTTCTCAGCAGAGACCATTCCTAGAATCTCCTGCTGGTCGGAGAACTCGAGTCGACTGATGCCCTCAAAGCACTTCTTCAAGTGCGGCTGCACTCTCATTGGGTCTTTAGTCTCAGACAGTATCTCCAGAAGCTCGTCATTAGACAGGAAGAAGAATCTGGAAGTTAAAACAAATCATGAAAAAATAGAGGATTTGTTTCTGTAATAATCAGGGGCCATAGATAAGATTTCACTACAAGCTTTTTGATACCAATAGTTTTTTCCTCAAAATTATTGTTCAATAAGGTTTTGACAATTTGATAAAAAAAATCCATATTTTCTTCCCTGCATCCTTGTGTTTGGTACTGTTTATTATTGTGCTTGACTATCGTGTCCTTTTGACTGTTGCATAATCCAGTTCTAGCTCAGACTGTTTTAACATTACCCTTCATCATTCATGCAAATGTTCCATTTAAGGCGCATTTCCATACCCTCTACACCAATAAAAAGCCAGTGCAGTTTTTTCAAAAATGTTTCCAGCTGTCACCACCTGCGCTATTTAATCTGAGAGTATGCTCTTCAAAGCATTTTTCCCCAAACTTTCAGGTCGCATAAAAAATTGTAAAACATTTGGTGTGCACGTCGTCAATGAAAGTTTCTTAGCCAGTCTGCGTTTAGCAGTTGACATTTTCTTGAACTTTTTACAACTAAACAAAGTTTCTGTATAAATATAAGGGCCGCCATAAAGGTCACAATATACTAATTCAAATCAAACGTAGTACAGAGCTAAACGGTACAACTAAAATGACCAAGAATCAATTGCAATTTGTTTTCCCATTTTCATTATCGTTTTCTGAACAATTGATAATTAATTTCAATTTGTTTTCTGTCAAATACAAATTGTAAAAAACAATAAAACGATCCTTATCTGTTGTCCTGAATAATATTGATTGTTAATTGCTAATGTTAATCGTTTCTCTTAGACTTAATGAAAATCCTGACCATTGCTTGCAAAAGTTGAGATATGTTTTTTATTTTTATTTTACAATTACAATTTGAGCTTATTTTCAGCCTAACAATGTTCTTGAGGCAGGGCCTGAAGGATTTCACAAATAGGTTAAGTAGCTTTCCTAAATGAGGCTTCCAAGTTGGATTGCCTTAGGGTTTATTTGAATTATAATACTAATCATAATATAGAGCCCATATACCTGTGTCAAAAAGAAACAAGCGTTATCGGTCATAATAACAATTGAGTAGAAAATATTTACTAGAATTGCGAAACTAGCTGTGTTTGTACCTGGGGAAGTAGAGTCGCTTCTTCTCGAGGTATGCGTTCAGTCCCTTCTGGATCTCCTCAAGTAGAACGTTAGCCTCCCTCAGTCGCTGGAGCATGTTGGGCTGGTCAGTGGCCGCCAGGCAGTGGCTGTCCTTGGCAGACTCAGTCATGATGTCACGCCAAATAGAGTCCACTATGCCAAACTTGCGCCCCTCCTCCGGCATCTGAGCCATGATGTCCTCTGAGCTAAATATGGGCTCCAGGTACAGCCATGTCGCTTGGCACTGGAGATAACACACATGTGTGTAAGTGATTCAATGAATTTCAATACAATTTAGTCTCTTTCCTGGAAATTGGGGTTTAATGTTTGAGCGTTTTGAGTCATCCCAGATTAGCCTGTGCAGTCTGCACAGGAGTATTGAAATAACAAAACTTTCCATTTTTTTTTTTTTTGCATTTAAAGAAAATCTCCTCTTAGCAAAAATCTAGTTAAGAGGAAAGTGTCATCCCTGATAAGCCTGTGTGGAATGCACAGGCTGATCTGGGATGACGCTTAACGCATATCTGTTTTGCCCAGATTTCCCAGAATTATGCTAATTTTATGTTGCTGGGATTTGGGTCATGATGAAAATGTGCTCCCGGTAAAGCAATGTCGCTTGGAACTGGAGATCAATATTTTATGGTGTGTTGTAACCTTTTCTTCTCATTTTAACTTTGTCGTATTTTGATGTTGTCATATAACTTATTTTGGAGGAAAGGAAAGGCAGCCATGTAGATTTATGAACTATTTCAAGAATATTGGTATGTTCTTAGTTCATGAACTTACGTAGTAATTTCATTTCATGCAATCAGAAAATTTCCCATGATTGTTGAGTAATAGATTTAATCAAAAACAATATAATGTATGTTGCTGGCAGTACATCCCTTCATACAGAAACAAGGGCAAATTATGAATAGCAAAAATCTCTCTATATATATGTTCTTATTATTAAAATAAAATAAACAATAGTATCAACACTAACAAAAAATATCAATGCCAGCCTTAGTAATATTACACACATTTCCTTTAAGGTCAAACAAGGTATACTGGTAGACCAGTTCAGTAATAATAATTGAACATTACATGTATTACATCAAAGTAACACAAAGCCTACCTTGAGCCATTCATCTATGATATCCTGCATGGACATAAGTTTCTCCTCCCACTCTTTCATCTCCGTCTCAAACGGCTTGATGAACGGTGATCCTCGCATTGTCTGCGCCTTCACTATGTGGTCGTCCAGGAGCATCTGTATGTCGTCCAAACTTGACAGGATGGACACACCCTGAAAATGGCAGGAAAAATAGATAAAAGGATGAAACTTTGATATTCTAACAAAAAAACTTAATAAAATAATTTTGATATTTTGGAAAAAGTTAATAGCTTTTAAATGGCAAGCATGGTTATAATATTGTTATTCTGGCAGAAAGATTGTCATCATATAACCCTGGTAAAGGTATTACATAAGTTCCAAGCATTAGTTAAAATATAGCTTTGCATGTTTTGAACACTAATATAACTGTACAACAAGAGCACTGCATAACGGGTGCCAAGCTCGGCTGCGAAAGCTTGTCAGATTTTTTTTTCTTAGAGGTCACAGTGACCTTGACCTTTGACCTAGTGACCCAAAAATGGGTGTGGCATGTAGAACTCATCAAGGTGCAGCTACATATGAAGTTTCAAAGTTGTAGGTTGAAGCACTTTGATTTTAGAGCCAATGTTCAAAACCTTAACAAAATGTTAAGGTTTTGCGGACAACGGCAGACATGCTGGCTATGACAAAACCTCGGGTTTTCTCCGAAAACAGCCAAGCTAATAATAGAAAAATAGTTCTTCAATATTTTTCACTCTTTTCAAACAACTGATATAGAATATTTATATACATATGTTGTTTGTTTTAAAGCTAATGTTATATCACAATGTGCACATTTTCACTTCAACATGAAACAAATACAAAATATTTTGAATAAACTGTGAGTGACCAACATGCGGACTTTTTGCAGACACGACATTGACTAAGTGAGCAACGATTCTTTGTTGTACAATACCTCCTTGTGAGTCATGCAACACTAACCCAGCACTTAGAAAATACAGGAATTCATACATTCATGCAAGTAAAAGTGTCTAAAATCATTATTGTCAGTGGTAGTGTCTAAAATCCACATCCTTTTATTGAAAGAAATAACTGTGAAAACTGTTCATGGCCATCATGCAACTAAGGGAGGTAATCATTGCTGAAAAAAGTGACAAACATTAAGAAGACTCACTTCTGCAAGATAAGAACAGATTATGTAAAGGGCTACATTGGAAATGTTTCTGACTATGTTTCATTTTTGTTGATAGTGGAGTTTCAACAATAAACTATTCTCTATGTAAATACTGAAATACTGAAAATAACTTTTTACAAAAATTATTTGTAACTTGATTCTTTAAACCTTAAAAACATTAGATGTTTTTTCTGTTACAGAAAAAGGTATTTTTTAACAAGGCAATTGTCAGTTTACAATGCAGCCCTTAGGTTTCATATACATAATTCATGCATTACTAGTATATCATTACATGGTGCATGACACATAAAACTTCACCCGTGTTTCTGTCGCTTGAATCTCGCAAAAATAACATCACACCAAAAATCATTGGTGGTTACGGAACAACTGGTCAACAAGCCCTCACTCTGTGAAATCTGTTTATGAATAAAACCAGATATACTTTGCTTTTAACTGCTCCAAGTAAAGAATTTGAGAGCAGCACATTGTCCGTGCTTTTTTTTAACACTGACTGCAAACTTTTCAACAGAACGGCGTGAAGGGCACTTATACGAAGATAGAACTGAAAGTAAAATTAAGTTGCGACAGCTGTATAAATCCAGAATTTGTTGCATGAGAACCCTTAGATGTAATAGCACATAATTTAAAATGAATGTATTCAAACAACTTGGAACACATATCTTTTCAGTTATGTTGATTGCATTTTCCCAGTGAAATTCAATTATTCTTGTTCCAGAAAAATTGAATGAACAGGCATTTATTTGTTTGATATTTAGATAGAATAAGACTAATATGATACATCATTTCTTTGTAGATTAAGATTTAAGTCTCATTGTATCGAGTCAGGATGTATGTCATATGAGAAAATCCTTTTCTTGGAATCGCGCACAAGAATTCTGGGATGCTCTGCTTAGTTTTAGTACTAAACAAGAACAAAAATGATAAGCTTTGTTGGTATGTTTCTCTGCAATATAAAAACATGTTACTGGAATTCATTGACCTTCAATCTGAAAAAAATAATATATATGTAAGGTAAAAAACAGGTTAATTTCACTTTTCGACGACCCTAAAATCAATTTGAGATGTCTCGTGGGAAACCAATGGCAATAATGAAAATAAAAGTAAAGTGTCATTATGGATCAGTAAACTCTAGCTCTTTCCATATTTCTTTGTTCAGTGTATATCTTGTTAAAAGAGATGTTCTTGAAACAGAAATACCACTTGGACTTACCAGGGATTATAATTTTCACATGTGCATAAAGCCTTTTTTTGCAGCACAAAGGCTTTATTTGAAATAAAATTTGGAAAACGTTTATTTATAGACAATAGTACACCATTTTGACACCAATTTGTTTACACCACAATCTAATTTTAGTTAAAGCAGACAATGGTCTTACAACACTATAAAAATACGAATCGGGGATTGAGTGTCAAAACAGCGTATCTCATATAGAAATCTTCAGCATATAGAACTGTTTTACACTCAACCCTCCACATTTAGTTTGTTCTTGACTGCATTACTTTTGAAACTGAAGGGTTCACAGATTCGTCTGAAGGTTGTTGACCATGGGGCTGTATACTAGACACATCCTATACAGACAAAATTATATAAAGAGTTTATTCGACTAGACTCCTCCTAAATAATCAAAATAATTAACATATACAAAGTAATTATTTAGTATTAGCTCAACAGTGGCAGAGATCAGAGGGGGTTATCGGGTGACAAACCAGATGGCAACATCCATGCCAAGACAGGTATTTTTCGCCGTTTTTTACCTGTTTTTACTTGTATAAATTGTTGAAATGCAGCTGATTTTTCCAGCCATATTGGTAACAGAGTGCTTAGTGTTTATATCGTATCAATATTCGCGCTATATCTCAAATTAACTCTGCAAAATTTCTGAGTGGGTCACACAATTACAGCTTTATTAGAGTTATAAAAGGTACAATGATATATTTAGTTAAAGATACAAATAAAATTAGTTTATTAAGTCAATTAATTGATGCTGTAAGTAAAATATATTGTCCAAAATCGGATTTTTTTAAAAACTATTTCAAAAGATCCATTTAAGATTAAATCAGAAATATTCTGGTCCCTTTAATATTTTTTTTAAATAAAAACATTAATTACCAAAGGTACACTTGGATTTCTAATATCATCAAATTGAGGACAAAAAATGCTACAACAGCTACTTTATTTTACCAAATTTTTTGGGCCACTGCGCTTCTTAGGAGCTTGTTCATTCTCATCCTCAGAATCCTTTATAAGTTTTTACAGATAAAGTGCAACTAAATATCTACATATATATGTCAACATCTTATCATTTTTATCATTGACAACAGAACTAAGCTTTTAATTATAAATCGGCAGCATTTTTGTATTTCCACAGTACGGTATTTGCATAGGGGTTAAACCAGTTACAAGCGTCAGTATGTACATTATTTTGCCAATAATATCACACTTAGATATAATAGACATCGTTAATTTAATTTTGATTTTAGAATAAAATTAATCAAAAACTAACACTATACTAGCAATACACTATTTCAAGTATAAAAATACCAATACATATAGACTTTAAATTAAAATAAGTTTTTATATCATTTTAGACAGCAATAATATTCAGCACAAAAGACAACATGAACATTTACATCGCTCGATTTCAAGTCAGAATCCACCTACAAACATGAAAGCAATATTAAACCAGAGCTGCAATAAGGACACTGCAAAGTAAATCAACATGTAACAGTTGTAACTTGCAACATATTCTTCATACTTAACTAAGTAATTAGCAGTAAAAATATTTATAATCAACAAGAAAAATTGCAACAAATGATGTGTTTGTTGTTCATATTTAAAAGGCTCTTACAATCATAGGCTACAGATGTGTCTAATTGTTTTCACTGTCCCACTCAGAAGCAAAGTGAAAATGTCTATATGCAACCACCATTAAACCAGAACAGCCCTGCTAGTAACTTGCAGTCTGTTTAGGTTTTATGCTGGTAACTGCTCATTAGTACATTAAGGTTGGATATGAAGCCTTCCAAACTTGAATCTACGTAGAAAAGATTTTAATTAAATTTGATACTTTTGATATATTCGATTATTTGGTTTATGGCAGAATGCAGATTCAGATTTAATAGGCTCTTATCAATAGATAAAGATATGTTTATCATACACAACCATGTATAAAGCACACCCGATTTTGTTAATACTTAAAAGGAGGAAACAGGGGGGTAAAAAACTGCGCGTAAACATGGCAAAATAAGGCTAGTGATATTAAATCACACCTATATGACCGCACTTACGGTTTCTCTGTACGGTATCAGCTCAAAGCACATGTTCTTCCACTCAGACTTCATCTTCTCGAGAGCCTTTTCCAGCGAGTACTCCTTAGCCGCTGCAGCACCAATCTCCTCCAATCTATAAATAGCGCAAATATGAGCCACACTCGGGGGAAATGGGGCTTAATGCATGTGAAATCTCTTTAAGTCTATAAATAGCATAAGTATTAGACGCTCTCTTGGAAAACAGGACTTCATACATTTACAATCTCCCCCAGTCTATACATATCACAAATACTAGTCCATCTGGGAACACTGGGCTTAATGTATGTGCGTAAAGTATTGTCCCAGATTAGCCTGTACAGTCCGCACAGTCTATACCTAACAAAAATCCAGATTAGGCAAAAAGTGTTGTTCCTTATTAGCCTGTGGGTTCAAGCTTATCTTGTTTCATACTTAACAAACATGCATTAAGCTCAGTTTTTCTCATCATGAAAATATTTCACTGGCATCACCTACACCCAAAAGCAAGACTTATTGTTAAATCGTCAAAATCAGTTCACATAAATAATGAGACATACAATCATTTAGAAACGATGTCCATACATTTGAAGTTATAACACCAAAATTATCATAATTACTACTTAGTTTACAGTGTAACTTTATGTAAAAGTACTCTAGTCACCAACCATTTTCCTGCAATAAAATTAATAAACGTAAAACAACAATCATACAACATAAAGAATAACAAGGACATCTATGATTTCTAGTAAGAAAGATACATTAATTAATGTCATCACTTAATATTCAATTACAGGCCAATGTAACATTATAGTAAAACAAGGTTGCAGGCTTTATAAGATACAAATGTAAGTTAAACCAACAGGCAAACAATCATTTTAATCCTTAACTATTTTCTTTCACATTTAATAATGGCTTTGTGTTAATATCAAGTTTTTTTTCATATTCAAGACATAGATTCTCGATTAAACACACCATTCATACTCTATGGAAAAACTTAATGGTTAATATGTGACATATATGGTAGAATGCGACACAAACAGTGATTCTAAAATTTTACCATTTTGTACTATCCCCTCTAAAAGTGACCTTTACCTTTTATATGGCATCCCAGTTCTTATGCGTCAAACCCCTTTATCAAGGTTAACATTTGTTAATACCTATTTATTTTAGGTTGATTATAATTGAGTTTATATCCTGGGTAGAACCAGTACTCGGGTGTCTTTGAGGAAGATCTAAAGAACTCTCCCACAGTGGGGATCAAACCCTTGACCTCCCGGTCACTAGACGGAAACAATATTGTCTACCCCACAGTGAACTTTAGGTAGTCATTTGTTCCAATTAAGCTGTTGTCAGATCTTTTATGGCAAAGCTATTGCTGAGACACAAATGGCAAAGCATAACTTTTTTAATATTTGTTCTTTGAACCTTAAATAAATTGTGTCAATTAAAGGTGGACCCCAGTTTCTGCATGCAACACAAGCTCCCATGAAGGTTAACATATGTTAAATTTTAATTTGGGTTGTTGAAATGTGAAATTTTAATTACTTACATTTTTTTCTGGTATATCCATTTATAAATAGCAAAGTTATGGCTGAGACAGGAATTGTCAGATCAACATAAAGACATACAGACAGCCAAACACACTGTCGCACAGAAGGACAGTGTGACTGCTTGTAGCTGCCCTTTAAGAGGCATAATAAGACAGTTGTTAAGTTATATCAAATTAAATTAGAACCCAAATAATGTTTTTCTTTCATGCTAAATCAATAACTAAATAAAACTTACTCATGGAAACTATAATATACAAAAATCAAAAATAAACTGTACAAATAACAGAATGTTTACTATATACTACAACACTTAACAGGATACTGCATTCAATAAAAACTGTAGCTTCTGGTGAAAGAATTATAAGTAATGATTTACTGACCCATCTGAATAAGTCTTTCTCCAAAACTATGTCAGTGTCAAGCTCAAAATGAGGTCTGTAGATTTGAGGCTGATTAATGTTGAATGGAAATATGAGGTCTGTAGATTTGAGGCTGATTAATGTTGAATGGAAATATGAGGTCTGTAGATTTGAGGCTGATTAATGTTGAATGGAAATATGAGGTCTGTAGATTTGAGGCTGATTAATGTTGAATGGAAATATGAGGTCTGTAGATTTGAGGCTGATTAATGTTGAATGGAAATATGAGGTCTGTAGATTTGAGGCTGATTAATGTTGAATGGAAATATCAAACTTCTTTAGTAGTAATGATGTTATAAGATTTGTCAATTTTGGTTAACCAAAATTATAACCTTCTTGGTAAGTCTAAGATTTAACATAGGTCAAGGTCAGGTGTTGTGGGCGTATTGATACTTTTCAAATACATCATCCACGTAAGTATTATAAAGCTTTGTAGAAAGGATTTTAGACGAAACATGTCATTCTTGGGGTATACAAAGAATTAGTCAAAACAGTGGTGAATATCAAGGTCAAAATGAGGTCAGATGGGATGGTTGTGCTGATCCTGTTCAAAGACATTATCCTTTCAAGTATTAAAGCTTTGTAGCAAGGCGTGTTGATGCAAAAGCATCTTTTGGTTATCCAAGAACTAGATCTTTTGAATTAGGCAAAGTCAAAGTAGGTCAATGTTAAGGTCAAAATGAGGTCAAGGTGATGGTCTGAATTGTTAAGGTCAAAATAAGGTCAAGGTGATGGTCTGAATTGTTAAGGTCAAAATGAGGTCAAGGTGATGGTCTGAATTGTTAAGGTCAAAATGAGGTCAAGGTGATGGTCTGAATTGTTAAGGTCAAAATGAGGTCAAGGTGATGGTCTGAATTAGTCTAAGGCCAAAAGTAGGTCAAGGTGAAGGTCAGATGATGTAGGTGTGTTTAGAGGCATCATCCATGCAAGTATCAAAGCCTTGTAGGGAGTATAAATGATATTATAACAAACATGCAGTTTTGGGTTCACCTGTTATAAACAGACAGATGGACGGGTAAATCCCTAATAACCTCCCACTACCAAAGATTTAAGGGCATAATAAGAAGAGATTTAACTTAAAAAAGGGTATTTACAAAACAAGGAAAATAAAGCTAAGACACTGTCAAACACATTCATTATCTAACGGTACAATATACATACATGCTGGAAACATGCGAGTGTGGTGAAACAATAACATTCATATCACAATAAAATATCTTGTACATAACAATATTGCAACCGATCAAACCTTTTTATGAATATGTCCATGCTTTGCTTACTACAATGGTTAGTAGATCATACAGAAATACATAACAACCTCCTACTCTATCACTTCCATATAGCTAGTTTAATACATATTTTGGATATCAAACAAGCATTTCCAAGGCAACTCAACATTTCTTGTTTTTCTCTTCTAAATAGAATTACAATTTGGAACCCATGTCTGAACATAGAGATGAACCTGATTATATTTTTATTAAGGAAAATAAGCAGAATTTTATCTGGTATTGTTTTTAAAATGAGCTGCGCTCTGTGAAAAGGAGGATTAACCCTTTGCATGCTGGGAAATTTGTCGTCTGCTTAAATGTCGTCTGCTGAATTTCTAAAATTAGCATTTTCTTCGATTTTTTTCAAAGAATACTATCAGAATAGCAAACAGTTTGGATCCTGATGAGACGCCACGATCTGTGGCGTCTCATCTGGATCCAAACTGTTTGCAAAGGCCTTTAAAATTCGGTTCCCGCACTGAAAGGGTTAAATGCACATGCATAAGGTGTCGTCCCACATTAGCCATTGCAGCCCATACAGGCTAACCAGGAACAACACTTTCTGACTTAACTCGATAATTGCTGAGAAGAGACTTTCTTTAAACGAAAATATCATAAAAGCGGAAAGTGTTGTCCCTGGTTAGCTTGTGCAGACTGCATAGGCTAATCTGGGACTACACTTTACTTACATGCATTAAACCCCCTTTTCACAGAGCATGGCCCAAATAAATTATCAGTCACATTTGTAACATTGGTGAAAAATTTCATTTTCCACAACAAATAATTATAATCACAAGTTTAAATTGGTAGGAATTATTTAAAACAAGAGATGTGTTTGTCAAAAACACAATGCCCCCTACTGCGCCGCTTTGAATTTTTTTTTTTACCTTTGACCTTGAAGGATGACCTTGACCTTTCACCACTCAAAATGTGCAGCTCCATGAGATACACATGCATGCCAAATATCAAGTTGCTTTCTTCAATATTGCAAAAGTTATGGCCAGTGTTAAAGTTTTCAGATGGACGCACAGACTGACAGACAGACAGACAGATTGACGAACAGTTCAACTGCTAAATGCCACCCTACCGGGGTCATAAAAACTTACTAATAAAGCGTCTAAAATGATGGTAAATTAAGCTCATTTTGTTTTGAACACAGTAACATGTTTATTGTCATATATGGTGTAATACATACTTCTGGAGATGCTTGTTCAGTCCGTACTCGAGCATATGCTTGAGAGATGTCTCCGGTTGTGGTTTCAGGTCAAAACCAACTATGTTACTCATCTGAAATAGCGGGAACTTTCATGAATTGAAGGAAAAGTAGGAAATTTCATTAATTTCAGCAAAGTTTAGTTTGTATGATCATTTTTATTGTAATCATTCAAATATTTATTACAAATTACTAAAAGCTGATCTAGATGAGAAATAACCATCTTTAAAAAATGAAGTTTAGGGTGAATTTAGCAGAATTTAATCCTGTAAAAATATTTGCGCCTTAAAAGTCAGAAATTATACTTTTTATGTTTTTGCGAACAAATTATTAAGCCAGTACTGTACAGATATAATTCATGAAGTGATGACTATTTCAATCTTAACTTTATTTTTCATCATATACATTAAACATACCTTTTAATTTGCTAAAACAAGGGTTGAATATAGTTTTGAAGCAACTCCAAGTTCTCTGATAACATAGAACCGCAGTACAGTACACTAGTAATAATATTCATAAAAAGCTATTTCCACTTAAATAAAAATGCAAACTATTGATGATCTAATGTGCACAGTTTTCAGGTTTCAAAACCATTAATGTAATTAAAAAAAACATATATTAAAAAAGTACTTACAGTTTTCTGCAAATCTATTTCAAGCAATGTTCTAAATAGTTAAATAATATGACATACAAATATGAAAAGACCCAGAATGCTTATTTCATAAAGCGCCTTTTTTTGCTCTTGACCAAAAATGAGTTTTATATTGTGATTTTAAACAAACTTGCATTGAAATTCAGTGTTTTTTATTAATCAATCACGCAATCACAACTGATTGAATGTGTACTGATGAAGATAGTTTTAATCTTTGAGAACCATCGTCAAAGATTGATATCAGCTTATTTTGGATCAAAAGCAAACTTCAGTGTCCAATCAATGGTACAGGAAGCGTTTTCAAAATCATAGAACTTCTGCAACCAAGAGTTAGCACAAAAGAAAGAAACTGCCAAAGAAAACCACAAGCCTGAAAACTCATCAACAGCCCAATAAAAAAATAGAAAACTGACACCTACCGCTTCCCAGTGACGATCTCGAATACCCGGGTTACAGATGGTGTGAAGTATCGGCAAGTGTTGCTTGAACTTGTCGATTTTACCCTTCACACTATCTGCGATACGGCGTGGTCCCGCCTGGTCTCCAAACGTTTTCGTCAGCTTGTACATCGTGCGCCACATGTCGCCGACCTCATTTTCTATTTCTTCCGCGTTCAAGTTCGTAAACGCACCTATACGAGACAGGTATTCACATTAATGTTGCAATTGAAAATGGTTTCAATGGTCCATCTTATAGTAGGATTGCTTGGTGTTTTAGTAGAGAATCTGGACTTCACTCAGAGAAAAACCAGGCATGATATTTTTTTTATTTTGGAACAAAAAAACAAGTAAGCGCAAATACGCCTGTTTAAAGGTAAGGGTAAAATCGATCTGTAAAGCATGTATAATCTGTTGTAGAAATGATGGCACAGAAAATAATGGAGATGGCAATTAACATGTCAATGCCACTAAATCAGGTGTTCAAAATTTAACAGCGCACTACCGTCATCCAAACTCACAGCTTTTCTATTTAATGTAGCAATGAAAAAAGAATCCAATGCAAGGTATACTTTTAAACATCATAGCACTTGACCATTCTCTGACTGGCCAATATGCAATCTAAAGTTAGGTCTACACATAGGCAACATTTGGACCCAATCTTAGAGCAATTCCTCCATGAACACTCATGTCATTAAAAAAACAAAAACAACATTTTTATATTTTAAGTATAAGTGACCATGACTGACAATGTTCCAAACTAATGTTATTGGCTGAAAACCCTGTATGTTTTTTTCAGTTACAGTGACCTTGACCTTAACTTGACTGGGTCTAGACCCAATCCAATGCTAAGTCTTCATTTAAGTTACCTATACACAAAATTTGAATGAAATACCTCAATCAAAACTGAAGTTATTAAGCAGGAGCCATTTTCTTTATTCTAAATTTGTATTAAGATTGGTTCATGCAAACTGATGTTATTGTACAGAAACCTCTTATGTCATAGCAGAAAACATTAATTTGGAAAATTATGGATAGTTCAAGGGCCATAATTCAGAATTGCTTCATGCAATGAGAGTAGTTATCAAACTTGGGGACGATTATAAGCTCACAAAAAATACCACAAAGTTTCATGATGATCTGATAAAAAAAAATAACAGAGTATATTAAAAGAGCTGCCAAATGAATGTAAATTTGGCTAATTAAACATAAGCAAAATAACATTATTACCAAGTTTCATGATGGTCATATTTAAACTGTTTGAGTAATCAAGCCAAAAATCGTTCTCCTGGACGATGCATGTCAACTGCAAGAGTTCTCGTAATACTCCCTCTTTTTTAATGGGCGTATAAAAAGGCTGAGTCTAAGGTGAACACAACATTAAAATGTCATTTCATAAAGTAATGTCTCAAAAAAAAAAAAGGCAAAACATAAAAATTAAGGAAAATATATAATTATTTTCCCTTTGCCACTATAGTTTAAATAAACATATAATCTTTTCTAGAACAAAGACCAGAAAAATCAAGTGAAAATTTGAACAAAATGATAGGGTTATTTTCTCTGAGTGAGATCTAGTTCTATAGATGTGGAAAAAAAACAAGCCACTCTGCTAGTAAGCTGCAGCATTAAGCCGCACCCAAAAGGCAAGAGAAGTTCTTGTAATAAGGCATCACATCATTCCGATGTAGGTAAGCAACTGGATGCATTGTTCAAGTCGTCTCGTCGCCTTTGTCCACCATTTTGCAATTATAGAAGCCAAATTTCAAGCCAACAGCCGTAACCCAAAGTCACCCAGATTTGTTAACCAAAGAGTATTGCCTAGTAGTTTTTTTCTACTGATTGAGAAAAGCAGAAACTTTCTAAGTCAATTTATAAATGAGAGTATGACATCTGACATTTGTGTTGTTGTTTTTCTGTGTGAGGTATTCATATATTCAAAAACTTAAACTATCCCCTTCAGCTATAAATTAATAATCAAACAGAGCAATAATTCTTTTATTACACACATATACCCAGTAATAATAATTTTACAATCTCAGTCCATATTTTGTTCCCAATCACTACATCATTTTTCCCAATCAGTTCATCATTTTTCCCATTCATTATATCCTATCATTCATTGTTTCAAATCACATCATCATTTTCCCCATTATTTAAATCCTATCATTCATTGTTTCCAATCACATCATCATTTTCCCCATTATTTATATCCTATCATTCATTGCAGTAAACATTGTAGTAAACATAGGATTGATCCCACTAAACTGATGCAGTGTTAAAATATTGTAAAGTTACCATGACCATAAATTAAAGTCCCATTCATACAAAATTGTCAGGCATAGTGAATTGTTTGATCTGTTTCATCAATTAATTACTTCTTGAATAAGAATCAGATATATTAAATTATACATTTTCCTTTTTTTTAAGTGACTGATAGAAATTTTAGTAAAAGCAAGATTCTATGTTTGTTAGCACACTACAAAGGTCTAAGACACACACACAGCTTCACCATAGATGACCTAAGATCTTATGCTTTGATACAATTTCAACATTTACCAACATAACTTTTATTTAAAACAAGATAATATTCAGTTAATAATTCTTAAGCAAACTTGCAGTCTTTTCAACAAAGATGCTTTGTAAAACATTGGTCTGATAAACCATGCCAGTGTTCAAGAGTTCAGTAATGCAAAGAGGTTTCTAGCAGATTTTACTATTTTCGATACAAACAAGACATAGTTCTGTATTAAAATAAATGTGTAGCACTTGTTCTCATGAGCTTTCACATATGACACATTTCATGATAGGCAGATTAGTAAATTATATTGAACAAACTCTTATTCAAATAATGATATTGAAATATATGTAAATGTTTAATGTTGTCTTAAACTTAAAGACTTCTAATCAAATAAAATAATAAAATAAAAAGTATACAAGTAATTAAATATTTAGTCAAGTAATGCCAAATAAACAAATATAAAATACCAACAAAATGACACTTTTAATGAATAGAAAAAGAATGTGTTTAGTCTATGATTTTTTTTTTTGAAGAACCAAATACAAGATTCTATTGTATAAAAAATATACTCAACAATTCTCCAATATAAACTTTTAAAATCATTTCCAGTTCAAATTATATGGTTTATATCAAATATGTATCTTATATCCATAAATGCATCACATGAACCATGCAGTATCTCGTCCCAAAGAAGAGTTTACCAAAAATGAGATACACAAGGTTGATCACCATAAGAAACCATCAACCACTGTGCTTAATTTTTAACAAATAACTACATACATTACCAACATTGTTAAAGTACAAATTATAAAAAGATGTACAAATTTACAATGTGCCTAAAAAAAATGGGCATATAAACTGATGCGCCCGCAACACATGCTTCATAACAAGCAAATTCATTATATGATCTACAGTTGACAAACCGACAAAGGGCAATAATTCTTCCAAAACTGATGGCACCCATAATTCTTTTCTTAACAATCATCTACACATTATGGTTCTTCATTTGTTAAAGTTTGAGCACAATCTCAGCTAAGCAGTTAAAGAGGAGTTGAAAACATATTTTTTTAACTTTACATTCAATAGTGTAAAAACAGACAAAGGCCATAAGTCTTCTAAAACTGATTGCCTAACCCGAATTCCTTTCGGAACCATCATCTAAGCAAATATTTCATTTAATGATTAAAACTTGAGGAAGATCCACCAATAGTTAATGAGTAGCTGAGAACACAAGCTTTAGCATGTACGGATGTTTGTAGGGATAGAATGAACAGACAGACGCACACGCAGACTACTTCATGGGGGCATAAAAAATAACACTTAGAAACACCATTATAACTTAACAACCCTGAAGGAAATGATGTCATTGTAATCAAAAAAACACTGAAGAAAATGATACCATTGTAATCTACCAACACCACAAGGAAATGATACCATTGAAACAAAACAACCCCTAAAGAAAATAATACCATTGTAACCTAACAATGTCTGAAGGAAATGATGTCATTATAACAAAAAAAAAACCTAGAGAAAATGATATCATTACAATCTAACAACTCCTCGTGGAAATAATACCATTGTAACCAAACAACTCCTGAAGAAAATGATACCATTGTAACCAAACAACCCCTGAAGAAAATGATTCCATTGTAACCAAACAACTCAAGAAAATGATACCATTGTAACCAAACAACCTAAAAAGAAAATGACACAAATGTTACTAAACAACCCCTTAAGGAAATGATAGCGTTATAACCAAACAAGCCCTTAAGGAAACAAAACCATTGTGAGCAAACAACCCCTTAAGGAAACAATATTATTCAATCAGTTCTCCTGTTTCTAAGACCATAGTGACTAAACAACCCCTGAAAGAAACAATACCATTCATCCAATTCTAAAGTTTCTTGGACTATGGTAAAGAAACGACTCCTAAAAGAAATACTACTAAACTAATTCTCATTTTTCTAAGACCATCGCAACCAAACAAACCCTGAAGGAAACAATACCATTCATCCAATTCTTGTGTTTTCTAAAACCATTATAACCCAACAACAACAAAAGGAAAGTTTATAATACATCAAATTATAATGTTCTTAGACCATTGGAGAGAAATAACAGCTAAAAGAAATGATACCATTCAACTGATTCTCATTTTTACCAAACAATCCCTGAAGGAAATTATACCATTTAACCAAACAACCCCTGATAAAGGATACTATTCATTTAAATTATGTTTTTATTTAGTCATTTGTAACCAAACAACCCCTGAAGTGAACAATACCATTCATCCAATTCTTGTGTTTTCTAAGACCATTGTAACCAAACAACCCCCAAAAGAAAGGAAACCAATGTTCATCCAATTCATCTGTTTTCTTAAACTATTGAAACCAAACAACCCCTGAAGGCAATTAAACAATTGCAACCAAACAACCCTCGAAAGGAAATTATTCCATTGCAACAAAACAACCCCTTAAGGAAACAAAACCATTCATTCGATTTTTGTGTCTTCTAAGACCATTGTAACCAAACAAAAGGATATCATTCATCCAATTCATAGTTTTCTTAGACCATTGTAACCAAACAACCCCTTTAGGAATCGAAACCATTCATCAATTGCTCAGATTTCTTGTGGGATGCCCCTAACTCTGTGAGTTCATAAAAAAAATACGCATTTAGCTTCCACATTGTAACCGAACAATGCCTGAAGGAAATGATACCATAGTAACCAAACAAGCCCTGAAAGAAATGATATCATAATAACCAAACAACCCCGAAAAGAAATGATACCGTTCATCCAGTTCTCGTGTTTCTGGTGGAACGCCCAGGCGGTGTTCCAGAGCTTATCGTAGGGCTCCTTGAGCTGCAGCATCTGGTTGAGCTGCGGGAAGAAGCTCTGCTCCCACTCCAGGAGCCTCTCCTCCTCGTTGATTCCGTCAAGGTCGTCGCGAGCCTGCTCCAGGCCAGTCTGAAGGCGCGCAAGTTGCTCCACGTTGGACTTCATCTCGTCTTGGGACATAAACTGTTAAAGAAAACATAATCATGGTGATCGCGTTACACTTTGTAAGGTTTACAATACATAATTGTGTATTTATATTTTTCTTGGATTGACTTAATATCCTGTTGGGACATGAACGGTTAGAGAAAACACACGGAGATCACATTACAAATGAGCTGTACTCAAACGGGGCTTGATGCATGAGCGATAAGTGTCCTCGCTGATAAGCTGTTGCACTCCGCACAGGCTAATAACTGACAAAACTTTCAGCTTTTATGATGTATTTTGTTTAAAGAAAGTATCTTTGCAAAAAATTCCAGTCTAGACAGAAAGTGTCATCCCTGTTAAGGATGTGTAAACTGCAAGGGCAAATCTGGGACCACACTTTATGCACAGGCATTAAACCCCATTTTTCCATAGGCTAAATTATTAAACTTTATTATACATAAATGTGTATAATTTTTTTTCCAGAAGAATGGTTAAGTAAACAATTGAAGTTACTTAAATTAGATAAACAAAAATACTATTCCGTATATCTATGCATATTTACCCCACCAATTGCTGATCAATATTCCCACATCCAACCCATTCAATACTGCCACATCTATATCTTTCTCAAAACATCCCAGTTCAACATTGTTCCATTTTCTTCGTGTTAACTTCTCAGTAATTTCATAACAACTCTTCCTGAACACTTCCCCACCATCCGTACTTAAACATCACCCCAACCACATACTCCAACATGTAAAAATTCTCCCCCTACCTCACTTCAACATTTTCCCCATCCACCCCACTACAACATTTCCCAACCGGCCTCACTGCAATAATTCCCCGCCAACCGCACTGCATCAATTTCCCACCCATCCCACTGAACAATTTACCCACCAACACCACTCTGAAATTTTACACCCACCCTACTGCAACATTTTCCCTATGTACCCAATTGCTACATTTCCCCCAACAACCCCACTGCAAAATTTCCCAACCAACCCCACTGGGAAATCTCCTCACCCACTGCAAAAATTGCCCACCTACCCCACTTCAACATTTTCCCTTTGCAGCCCACTGCAACATTTTCCCAACCAACCCACTGTAACATTTCTCCACCCACCAAACTGCAACATTTACCCACCACCCCACTGCAACATTTCCCAACTGCCGCACTGCAATAATTCCACCCCACCCCACTGCAATATTTCCCAACCCAGCACACATTTCCCAACCCACCCCAATGCTACATTTCTCCATCTAACCCACTGCAACATTTTCCAACCCACCCCAATGCTTCATTTGTCCATCTAACATACTGCAACAATTCCCACCCCACCCCAATGCTACATTTGTCCATCTAACCCACTGCAACATTTCCCAACCCACCCCAATGCTACATTTGTTCATCTAACCCACTGCAACATTTTCCAACCCATGCCAATGCTACATTTGTCCATCTAACCCACTGCAACATTTTCCAACCCACACCAATGCTTCATTTGTCCACCTAACCATCTGCAACATTTCCCAACCCACCCCAATGCTACAATTGTCCATCTAACCCACTGCAACATTTTCCAACCCACACCAATGCTTCATTTGTCCACCTAACCCACTGCAACATTTCCCAACCCACCCCAATGCTACATTTGTCCATCTAACCCACTGCAACATTTTCCAACCCACCCCAATGCTATATTTTCCCACCTGAGCCACTGCAACATTTCCCAACTCACCCCAATGCTACATTTTCCCACCTACCCACTGCAACATTTCCCCACCAACCCACTGCAATATTTCCCACTGACCCCGCTGCAATATTTCCCCACCAATGCCACTGCAAAAATTGCAAACCCACCTCCTTCTTCTTGAATCCTTCAACCTCCTTCATCATCTCATTGAGGCGGTCCTCATAGGCCTTCGTTCTCTGCCGCAGATTCTCTTCAATTGCCTCGCGTTTTGTGAGAATGCGGTTTTGGCTGAGCTCAAACACAGCCTTGATGTTCTCCGGCCAGTGGAAAACCTGACTATTCAGCTTAATGTCCTCATCTGCAAGGGTTTCACACAGGAATTATGCATTTAATTAATCACAGTTTGGAGGATTTTTGTTTACTGGCAATAAAATTTGCACTTTTTATTTAAATAATTTTGCTTCATCATAACTTTACAGTTTAAGTCTATTGAAATTATTTATTTACTTACAAGAATCATTTGTTTGTTACATTTGGAACTTTTTTCTTATATGTTACATTAAAACAGTTTTAACGCTTTTAGTTTACTGGCAATACAATTTGCATTATTTTTCGTAAAAGTTTTTGCTATAAAATGAGTTTAGCATTACAGTGTGTTGAAATTATTTATGTAAGTTTGTTTATATTGTGCATTTGCAAAGTACAAATAATTTATTTCTACAATAATTTTATTTGTAAATTTTTTAGCATACATTACACAATTAATAATTTTTACAGTATTTAAAGAATTGTAAATGGTTGTCGGAGCTTTTAATAAATCAGTTAAATAAAAGAAATATACACATTGTTTTCAATATAACAGTCAATTTTTTATTTGCATGCAGTATCAGATCTATATGTAAATGATCAAAGTCAAGTTTATTATCATTTCATAAAAACAATTATGAAAAAAGTTATCAATTACAATCATTACTTTTATATTAAAATGTTTTACACTTTATAAAAGTACAAGATCATAATTAATTTGTAAACCTTTAAAAAAAGTTGAGATGTGAAGACATTCACATTGAGAGGAGTAAAACAGATTCAATTGTCCTAACATGTAAAATTATGTATGACCTACATCATGTGAAAATGGGTTTTATGCCACAAAGGTAGCTCCCGACAAGCCTGTCAATCCAAGCAGTCTGGTCAGGAGCTACCCTGTTCACTAATCGGACCTAGATACTTTGCATTACTTTAGGAGAGAGCGTTGACCAGGAGCTACCCTGTTCACTAATGGGACCTAGATACTTTGCATTACTTTAGGAGAGAGCGTTGACCAGGAGCTACCCTGTTAACTAATGGGACCTAGATACTTTGCATTACTTTAGGAGAAAGCGTTGACCAGGAGCTACCCTGTTAACTAATCAGACCTAGATACTTTGCATTACTTTAGGAGAGAGCGTTGACCAGGAGCTACCCTGTTAACTAATCAGACCTAGATACTTTGCATTACTTTAGGAGAGAGCGTTGACCAGGAGCTACCCTGTTAACTAATGGGACCTAGATACTTTGCATTACTTTAGGAGAGAGCGTTGACCAGGAGCTACCCTGTTAACTAATGGGACCTAGATACTTTGCATTACTTTAGGAGAGAGCGTTGACCAGGAGCTACCCTGTTAACTAATGGGACCTAGATACTTTGCATTACTTTAGGAGAGAGCGTTGACCAGGAGCTACCCTGTTAACTAATGGGACCTAGATACTTTGCATTACTTTAGGAGAGAGCGTTGACCAGGAGCTACCCTGTTAACTAATCAGACCTAGATACTTTGCATTACTTTAGGAGAGAGCGTTGACCAGGAGCTACCCTGTTAACTAATCAGACCTAGATACTTTGCATTACTTTAGGAGAGAGCGTTGACCAGGAGCTACCCTGTTAACTAATGGGACCTAGATACTTTGCATTACTTTAGGAGAGAGCGTTGACCAGGAGCTACCCTGTTAACTAATGGGACCTAGATACTTTGCATTACTTTAGGAGAGAGCGTTGACCAGGAGCTACCCTGTTAACTAATGGGACCTAGATACTTTGCATTACTTTAGGAGAGAGCGTTGACCAGGAGCTACCCTGTTAACTAATCAGACCTAGATACTTTGCATTACTTTAGGAGAGAGCGTTGACCAGGAGCTACCCTGTTCACTAATCAGACCTAGATACTTTGCATTACTTTAGGAGAGAGCGTTGACCAGGAGCTACCCTGTTAACTAATCAGACCTAGATACTTTGCATTACTTTAGGAGAAAGCGTTGACCAGGAGCTACCCTGTTAACTAATCAGACCTAGATACTTTGCATTACTTTAGGAGAGAGCGTTGACCAGGAGCTACCCTGTTAACTAATCAGACCTAGATACTTTGCATTACTTTAGGAGAGAGCGTTGACCAGGAGCTACCCTGTTCACTAATCGGACCTAGATACTTTGCATTACTTTAGGAGACAGCGTTGACCAGGAGCTACCCTGTTAACTAATCAGACCTAGATACTTTGCATTACTTTAGGAGAGAGCGTTGACCAGGAGCTACCCTGTTAACTAATCAGACCTAGATACTTTGCATTACTTTAGGAGAGAGCGTTGACCAGGAGCTACCCTGTTAACTAATGGGACCTAGATACTTTGCATTACTTTAGGAGAGAGCGTTGACCAGGAGCTACCCTGTTCACTAATCGGACCTAGATACTTTGCATTACTTTAGGAGAGAGCGTTGACCAGGAGCTACCCTGTTAACTAATCAGACCTAGATACTTTGCATTACTTTAGGAGAGAGCGTTGACCAGGAGCTACCCTGTTAACTAATGGGACCTAGATACTTTGCATTACTTTAGGAGAGAGCGTTGACCAGGAGCTACCCTGTTAACTAATCGGACCTAGATACTTTGCATTACTTTAGGAGAAAGCGTTGACCAGGAGCTACCCTGTTAACTAATCAGACCTAGATACTTTGCATTACTTTAGGAGAGAGCGTTGACCAGGAGCTACCCTGTTAACTAATGGGACCTAGATACTTTGCATTACTTTAGGAGAAAGCGTTGACCAGGAGCTACCCTGTTCACTAATCGGACCTAGATACTTTGCATTACTTTAGGAGAAAGCGTTGACCAGGAGCTACCCTGTTAACTAATCAGACCTAGATACTTTGCATTACTTTAGGAGAGAGCGTTGACCAGGAGCTACCCTGTTAACTAATCAGACCTAGATACTTTGCATTACTTTAGGAGAGAGCGTTGACCAGGAGCTACCCTGTTAACTAATCAGACCTAGATACTTTGCATTACTTTAGGAGAGAGCGTTGACCAGGAGCTACCCTGTTAACTAATGGGACCTAGATACTTTGCATTACTTTAGGAGAGAGCGTTGACCAGGAGCTACCCTGTTCACTAATCAGACCTAGATACTTTGCATTACTTTAGGAGAAAGCGTTGACCAGGAGCTACCCTGTTAACTAATGGGACCTAGATACTTTGCATTACTTTAGGAGAGAGCGTTGACCAGGAGCTACCCTGTTCACTAATCAGACCTAGATACTTTGCATTACTTTAGGAGAGAGCGTTGACCAGGAGCTACCCTGTTCACTAATCGGACCTAGATACTTTGCATTACTTTAGGAGAGAGCGTTGACCAGGAGCTACCCTGTTCACTAATCAGACCTAGATACTTTGCATTACTTTAGGAGAGAGCGTTGACCAGGAGCTACCCTGTTCACTAATCAGACCTAGATACTTTGCATTACTTTAGGAGAGAGCGTTGACCAGGAGCTACCCTGTTCACTAATCGGACCTAGATACTTTGCATTACTTTAGGAGAGAGCGTTGACCAGGAGCTACCCTGTTAACTAATGGGACCTAGATACTTTGCATTACTTTAGGAGAGAGCGTTGACTGCACAAATGCCAGTCTAGTCTGAAGCTAATCTGGCCGCATTTGGCATAAGACACATTTTTGCATAAAATGGTTCATATATTGATAGTAAGAAAGATTACCAAACAAAAAAGGGTATCCTATAATGCTTAACATGTAACAGTGAATGTAAAGTGCATATTTGCCTGATCTTTTGCTAAAAAGTGACACGAATGAATGTGGCCAGAAAGTAGAAAACAAATAAAGACCAAGTCCCTAAAATATAATTTAAATCATCTAAAATTGGCAAGACAAGAACTTATGTAAACAACCTTTATACAATTGAAAACAGTTTCTTTTTAATGAAAATCATTTTACAATGACTCATACTCAAACATGCTTGAAATTAAGGGAACAGACACAGAGTGTCGTACATTTACAAATTTAACCCTTTGCCACTTAGATACGTATTTTGGAACATTTGTAGTCCTTAGAAAGTTACATTTAATAAAATACCTTTCTTACTAAATTCAAGTTTTAAAGTCTTCATTTCCGACCCTTAGTTACTGATGAGCAGCAAACAGTATAAAACCTGAACAGACTGCGAGTTACTCGCAGGCTGTTCTGGTTTTATACTGGTTGCAAAAGCCATTTACACTTGGCTTCTTATGGCGGAAAGGGTTAAACCACAGGCAATACCAGCTATAATAGTCAGATCAAATTGAGGGTTCAGTGCAAAACTGTTGTTTCTTCTTCACATTTTTATCTATAAGATACAGTAACTTTGCACTCAACCCTTGTATTTAATACAATAAACAAATTATAACCGCCTTATTACTTAAAACATTTCTGCATTTTGTTTTGTTTGCATATTGAATTGTCAGATGTACATACAAAATGATTTCTTCAAAATGTATCTTTATGCAAAAATTAATGGGCTTGTGCTTTTAGGGAGAGAGAAAAGAGAGAGATAGAAACACATACAAGGAAACCTTCCAACGTCAACCAGAAAGAGAATGCGTCTGGCAGCCTGACGCAGGTCGTCAGTTGTCCTCTCACTGTCCATGGACTACAAAGCAAGAACAAGAGAGGCAAGGAAATGAATGAGGAGTAGTAAGAAAATGGCAGAAAGTGGAAAGATATGAATGCATGAAAGGAAGCAGCAGAATACACCTTCAAAAGAATCTGTAGCAGGTTAAAAGAAAATGTGAGGAATAGCATGCAAGAGAAAATAGAAGAAGCATGCAGCAAGAGAAGCATAATACCAGTCAAATGTAATGATAAATTTTATCATAAATTTCCAATAATTTGGGGACATTAATGCAAGTTCAAAGAGGGAAACATGCAAGCATGAGAAAATTAAGAGGATAAGCAAGCCAATGAAAAGAAACAGGCAAAGAAGAGGATACAGTATACAGAGACAAGAGAAAACACAGTGCAATAAACTACCAGAGTAACACAAGCAAATTATTGTAGATGTGATAATACATTCAACCTGTAAAATCTTCAGCTGGAATACTACACACTAGCACACACACAGTTTACGTATACTATAAACTAGAATGAAGCTCACTAAAAAAGTTAGGGAAAAATCATGTGAACCACCATTTATAATCGAATAAACAAAACAAAAATATATATATTTCTTACACGTACTATTGTTTTACAATATTTCTAATTGAGATAATATCATGATTTCTATTAAAAAGGAGCTTAAAATATGCGAATTATCGAACCCAATATTTCTGGAATCCACCATTTAGGTTTCATTAGTTCTACTAAACATTTGACCCATATGTCTTAATTCAAAGTATTTGTTTGTGAAAATAAAACCCTATTCAACACCAAGCTATTATTTTAATGTAAGCAAACAGACAAATATATCAATGGTCACATGACTCCCAACTCTGCGCATGCAGGTTACTATATATAATGGTTACTACACAAGGGGTGCTCCATTGCCCAGTACTTACAAGGGAACTCTGCATGGTCTAACAGGAACATAAGCCTGTTAGACGCGTCCTCTATTTCAGTCTTAAGTTTGTACACAGTTACGTCCTGGGACTAAAACGTACGCAAAACGCAAAAATAAGGAGCTTTAAGGTTAGACGACATCAGTTATTGATGCACTGCAGGATTTTATGTTAGCAGAATTTAATATCAAACCGTCTCACAAAGTTCTCTTTCCCTATACATTAAATTCAAAATGTTGATCAAGTAGTGATCATTTTTATGTTGTTCTGTCAATTTTTGTTTAAGGCAATAAGAGGAGTACTTTTTTGAATTAATAAAAGTATGTAATGGCGAACATGAGAATTAACAAGAGCATAACCCCAGAAACTGTTCCTGTAACTAATTGTGAGACAGTTTGATGCACATATAAACAATCTGAGCACATGGAAAACTCAAAGCCTCAATGCTGTATCTTGTTAGACACTTGCAAAGAGATACAGTCTTGTTCTGCTGAAAGTATTGACCACATTTTGCAAGTGACAGTTACAATCACTGCATGCTTATGTTTGTAAATGGCATCAATATCTCTACAATGTTGCCTGAAAACAACTAAAATCAATTAGTACATAAACAAACGTGTATAGCAGGTAATTTTAAGGAGTTAGTTAAAACATGTACACCAAAATCCTACAAATGGATGACATAATTAATTCAAGCTAACAATGTTAATAAAAACCTGTATGTTGATTTAATATTGGAACAATGTTTACAACAACTTGTGCGCAACATTGGAAGGGCAATTGGTAAAAAAACTGCAACCTTTCCATAGATGGTTTTTTCAAGATTGATTTTTCATATTGTTTGATAATAAATTACTTACTTCATAAATGTTTATTTGATTGTAAATATTAACGAGAACATCATTTTGGTTTGCCCAAAGTCAATGTATTGATATCTTGTATTTTGTTTAATCACAAAAAAGAGAGAAAAATTTCCATCTGTTCAAGTCAAAGATGGATAAAATTATATTTAAGTATAAACATAAAGAAATTAAATACTGTGAAAAGGCTGCCAATCAAGGATGTGAATCAAAAGATTTGAAAAATTGTGTCCTAGAGGTGAAGGGAATAAAATTAGTGTTGTAGTAAACTGCATGACCTCCAAAACAGTCTAGATAGGGTAAAGTGACCCCCAACGTGACCTTAAACCGGTGTGGGTGGGGAAACCTGATACTCACAAGGAAATAAGCCATAATCAGATATGAATAAGAGTCGTTCAGCAGCTTCCTCTTGTTCCCTCTTCATTTCCATGACAGTTTTATCCTGGGACTAAGACCAAACGTAATATGCAAATTTTAGGGCCAAGATGGACTGCGTTTTGTTTGTGGAGTTTTTTTATAGAAAAATTTCAGTCGTCTGCAAAATCATTTACAGCAAGTAGTGTGTAAAACACGTAAAATGTCATTCACTTCGCATTTGACTGTCAAGAGCAAAAAAATGACAAAAACAAGTGCAATGTCATAAAAAAAAACATTTAAAGCAAATTTATTGTTAGTGGCAGGCAACCTCTGTTTAGTGACATGTAGCCTGCACTTACTAGGGAAAATAGAATATTCAAGTAGAAACATAAGACGAGCTGCACAGTCCACAGTTTCTTGCTTTAGTTCCAGCTGTGTTTTATCTGTAGACTGTTTTTAAAAGTATACAGAGTCATTATTTGGAAAGCAAAGTTTCATGTAAAGCCATTTTGAAAGACAATAGTTTTTTCAGCAGCAGCATTTATACCACATCTTTTTGTGGTTATCATATATTATACTGAAAATTTCCGTTTTATTATCACCTGTATAATATTATGCAAATTTGTCACATGTGTATATATGTAAGTATTAAAATAAATTCTTTGGTTGGTCAACCGATGCATGTTATCCAGTGGGCTAATGTGGTAAAAAATTGTGTGAGTTTTGTTTTCCTAAAAATGGTCCAAAATACATACAACATATTTAAAAAAATCAGAAAAAAATGATAATAGTCACAATGTGCATGAAAAAACTACAATGTAAATGTCCCCCATGCACATAACATTCCCAAAGTATATTGTACATAACAAAAAACTTTCAACTGCAGTGCATAGTAAAATTTCCTAAAATTAATGAAAACTAAAATAAAATAATAATGTAAAGGGCTGAATAAAGGGAAACAACTCACAAGCAACAATGAACGGATGGTTTCAAACTGTCACCCATATCAATTTTACCATTTGATACATCAACTTTTGGAAGGCAAAAATATACAATTGTTTTATTCCAATATTTCTATTATAATTCTTAAAGACAGCCAATATTTAGTTACATAAACAATAAAATAGCTATAGTGTGTAGTAAATAATATTACTACTATAATTTAGGATAAAGTTTCTTAAATAGATCAACATTAAAATTGTTACACTTATGTTTTCAAAATGTATTCTCAGACAAATCAGGCATTTCATTTTAGAACAGACACATTTTATCTGAAAATTAAATAATCTGTCTTAAAAACCAAATCATAACAATATCTGTAATTAAACATAAATTAAATTAATATAAACTGGCCTTCTTTTCAAAATCAGAGACATTTATACAATTATGGTTGCAGTCATGAAAAACTAGGCTTAACACATGAGGGTTTAATAGAGAGCCATGTCGTGCGAAATAGGGTCTAATTCCACACGTGGCTAGCGCAGCTCCATACCAGCTTGTATGTCAGCTTGTACATTTGTTCTGTCTGGTCAGGAGCTACCCTGTAGCCTATAAAGTCACGCAAAGTTTCATGGTCTCATTTGAGCGGGCCACATATGCCAGACGACCCATTTTTGCACCATGCGGCTCTATACGCCAATATCCCCCAATCAATTCTTAAACCTATATAAGTCTAAAAATGAAGAATATTCTTAAACCCGAAATGTTCTTAAAGTATAATATAGTTCTAAATACACAATTCTTAATTTAGAAAAAAATTACTGATGACATAAGTAGTGCTGCAACAATACGCCAAAAACTGCATTGCAATATATTGTTAGTTCAAAAACCTGTATTGCAATATATTGTAATATACTGGTCATGTACGTAATTCCGGCCACTTTTGGGACTATTTAAGAAAAATCTTTAGTGTTAGGCAACTGGTTGAAACTAAACTTCAGATATATAATCCTGGGTTCAAAACTCACCTAGCATGAAAATTGAAATAGAATTAGATCGGTGAATGTTACTTAATGAACAGAAAATGATGACATGTAAACTATCCATTTTCGTAGGTTAAATGTACCTAAAAAATCGACCACTTTTCGGTTTGATCTGCAGATAAAATTACAAAGCAATATCTTTTGACAAATGTCCTCAATTTCAGAGTATTAATCAATGTTTATACTATTAATATTTTTGACTTGAAATTTAAAATAAATGCGAAATTATTATACCATTTACTCCCCCTACCTATTTTAATAAATATGAACAATGGGGAAACTGCTATTTCATTAAAAAATATTTGTTTTTAATGTGTTTAATAAATTTTTTCAAACAAAGCTAAAAAAGTAAACACATTTTGTTTGAAAAGTTGACTTCAGTGTTGATTATTAGTAAACGCTTATATATAATATTTAAACATGTAATCTAGCAATATTCTTATAAAGGGAGGTAATTCATATATTAAAAATTTATATTTAGGTTCTGATTTGTATGTTTTGAATATAAGTTTTTGTACAATAAATTGGTAAAACTTTGATTAAAGTTTATTAGATAAAATAAAAATAATTTTATCAAATATATTTGTTTCTTATATGATTATAATTGTTGCAACATATGATGACATCACTTTCCCCATGAGCCAAATATTTCCTGCTATATTTGTGACATTTTAATACAAAAGTTTACGGTGATACTGGTCGTGTACGTAATTCCGGCCACTTTTGGGACTATTTTAACAAAATCTTTTGTTTTAGGCAACTGGTTGAAACTAAACTTCACATATATAATCCTGGGTTCAAAACTCATCTAGCATGAAAATTTCAATAGAATTAGATCAGTGTATGTTACTTTTATGAACAGAAATTAATGACATAAACTATCAATTTTCATAGGGCAATTGTACCTAAAAAATCGGCCACCTTTTAGTTTAATCTGCAGGTAAAATTACAAAGCAATATCTTTAGACAAATGTCCTCATTTTAGGAGTATTAATAAAGGTTTACACAAACAATTTTTTTTCACTTGAAACTTAAAATATATGCGACATTATATACCAGTTACTCCCCCTACCTAACTTAATAAATATAGTGAACAATCACTCTCAATTGGCAACTGCAAATTCCTAAAAACTATTTGTTTTTAATATGTTTTATAAAAAAAAAATAATACAGCTAAGAAATTTAACACATTTTGTATAAACAGTTTACTTTATTGTCGATTTTTAGTAAACGCTTGTATTTATTTGTACAACAAATAACCTATTGTTATTCTAATCAAGGGAGGTAATTCATATATTTAAAAAGTATATATTTGGTCCTAATTTTTATGTTTTGATATATGTTTTTATACAATTAATTGAAAATACCTTAGTTAAAGTTTATTAGATAAAAAATAACAATTTTAACAAATATACTTGTTTCTTATATAAATATAAGTAATACAAACATTGAGAATGTCACTTTTTCCACATGACAAAAACATCGTCCTTCAATTGTGACATTGTGATATAAAAGTTCACAGTGATATGCTTCTTTAATGTGCAAAATATTGAGAAAAGGGTCGGTTTTTAAATTGATTTTAATATAAATCAGCAAAATGTGTATGCTAAGATCATGAAAATGATTTAACACAGGTGGCCGATTTTTTACGTACAGGCCGGAATTACGTACACGACCAGTATGGTTCTTACATTTGCAAAATATTGCGAGTGGGGATGGTTTTCATGTTGATTTTTCTAAATAAAAACAAAATATGTGCGTGAAGATCATGAAAATGATTTTACACAGGTGGCCGATTTTTTACGTACAGGCCGGAATTACGTACATGACCAGTATTGATAAATTGTACCAGAATTATAACTCACCAGCTAATCACCAAAACCAACTTAATTACATGAACATAACCTTTGTATTGTATGTTTAAGTTCTAGTTATATCCTATTGGCAATTCTAGCCTTTTTTACCAAAATATCTATAAAGTCAAACTCGGCGTTCGTTTTGTCTGCCATTTTGAGAACTATTATAAAAGCCGACAAGAAGAATAATAACCTGAAAGAGAATTGTGGATGTTTAAAAGCAGAATGCTGTAACGTAATGTTTTTTATATCATTACTTCTGTTTAAAATATAAACATCAATTTACATTTTTATTATGTAATAAATTGTTTGTTTTCTTGTATTTCCATAAGCTTCATCTTAAATATAACACCGTTTTGTTTTCTTTACCTTGATATCATTATTTTGGACGGCTTTTCTGGGCAAAATATGGATGATTTTTAGTAGAATTTTCGTACAGGTATGATGAAAATCGTATCGCAATACAAAATGCGGATTTCGTATTGCGATATATACCGATATATTGTTGCAGCACTAGACATAAGCAGCATTTGTAGCATGTATATATTTGAATCTTTCTTGGTTCAAAGTCTTTTCATTATTCTTTAGCCTCAAATGGGCTGGTGAATATGGTCAAAAGTGTCATCCAAAATCAGCCCATGAAGTGTACAAACAGACTACTCTAGGACAGCTTTTACAAAGATTGGATTTCAATTGCTAGAGAAAATTACCTAGATTCAGAAAACACCATACATACTGCACAGGTTCATCTGGGATGACACTTAACATCACATGTTTGACGCCAAACTTTCCATCAATTTCCAATTTGGAAACAAAACTGAGTGTAGTGTTACCTGTTTGAGGAAACAAAACTGAGTGTAGTGTTACCTGTTTGAGGTACTCCTGTGTCTCAACCAGACTGACAGTGTTGTCTGGTACCTCACTGACTCTGTTTGCCATCTCGTCATAGCGCTTGCAGATACTGGCATGAAACAAATTGTAACATAACAAGATTTTCCAAAAAGAAATGAAAATATATCTACCTTAACAGCCTTGGTAATAACATTTTTTCTTTGTAATATTTTTTTTAGTGTTCTTTCAACTTTGAATTGACCTGCTTCCTTACTCTAAAAGATCTCAAAGGTGGCCCTACAGAATACCAAAATATACAAAACTTTCATAACCATGAGGGTGGGTGCATGTGTGTGTCTTATGATCTACTCTTTGGTCTTGTTTGTTTAACAGCAAAAATATAAATCTCTCCCCACTTTTAAAACTAATTGTATGTTTTTCACTTTATTACTATCTGTTAAAATAAATACATGTGCTGTATTTATTCATACATCATATCTAGTCTGAACAGGCTTATCAGGGACAAAACTTTCCGGTTTATGGAAATTTCCTTGATAAGAAGTCTCTTATAAATAAACTAAACAAAAATCCAGTCTAGGTGGAAAGTGTCGTCCCTGATAAGCCTGTGTGGGCTGCACAGGCAAATCTGAGATGACACTTTATGCACATGCATTATGCCCAGTTTTCTCAGAAAACGACTCATATAAACACTAGATTCACTCACTTCTTATTGAGTTCTCTGTTCTCATCAATCTCAAAGGTGATGAGGCGCTGTTTGAGCTTTTCTGCCCGCGCGGCAAGGTCCTGGTTGAGCGTCACGCAGTCAAGACAGAACATGGAGAGCGGCACGGTGATACGCAGCAGCATTATCTCGTCTTTCAGCTCTTGGAAACTTGTGATTTTCTGCAAGGGACATATAAAGTAGAAACTGTTACTGGTTGTAACGGTAAAATTGAGTAGCGTTCTTCGAAAACAGGGCAAAATGCAAGTGCGTTAAGTGTGGTCCCAGATAAGCTTGTCGTTTGCGTCCAAAATCTACTTTAAGCAGAAATTGTCGTCCTTGATTAGCAAGTGCTGACTTCACAGGCTAATCTGGGAAGACACTCAACGCACATGCATATAGCCCAGTTTGCTGTGATACGCAGCAGCATTTCAGCTTCAGGACTATTGTGACCTTCTGAAAGGAAGATAAGTAAGAAAAGTTACCAGCTGTTTCGAGTAAAATTAAGCCAGGTTCAAAAGATGACCTTACAGTTTCTCCATCCCTAGGCTATAGGTGGCAATGCCTAGAACATAGTGAGGTCCCTAAAAGATCATTAGTTTCTTTGTATCGTTAAAAAAAAACTGTTTTCATAGGAAAATATTCTTTTCTTGTATTTCTCGCCAGATGAAGATGTACTAGATGCACACATAAAACAACATATTTATCAATGAAATTAAATTTTCTTTCATCAATAAAATTCTATTGAAAAGCATATAACTAAAGGTTGTATTACATGTGTCTGTACCGGTAGCTAGTTCAACAACAATATTGATTGATTCAAAACCAATAAAAAAATCCAAAGATTTACCTTGATAATAAGTCAACTTATGATTATATATGGGAAAACTGGACAAAATTTACTCTAGCAACACATACATGCATGATATATCTACAATAAACTATACAGGTGAGTTCATGTGATACAATAATACTGTAACTGCACTGGTCACTTCATATTCTTGACAAAATTGTTAAACATAGAGTGAATGCAGTGAAACACAGTTTATCAAACAACAGGGTCACCACAATGGGATTTACTTCTTCAATGGTCTTAAAATGACGATAAATATCTTCATTATCTTCCTCTTCTTCCTCCTCTTCTTCCTCCTCTTGTTCTTCCTTTTTTTCTTCCTTATTTTCGTTAATTTCCCCTTCTTTTTGCTTTGCTACTTCAACTTCACCGATTTTCAACTTTTTAAACCCATACTCAATTTCTTGCATGACGGGTTTCTTAGCAGAAACTTTTGATGACAATATCCGCGATCTTGGACTATGCAGTTTCATAAGTGGTAAGCGCGGTCTTCCACGATCTGTAGTTGGTCTAGTTGTTTCTCCAGAAAGTTTTGATCCCAAAGCGCCAGGTTTGATAGAATTCTTTCGCGATTCTTGTTTATTATTATTTGTGCCCTGCATTGATTTAACACCGACATCTTGACTTTTGTCTATCTGAACACCTGTGATAAGTGGATCATCCGGCATTATTACCTGTGGCTTAAAGTTTGTGTTACACAGAATAAGTGGCTTTTGTCGCTTACGCTTTTTCTTTTTCTTTGGAGAAGTAACGTCAATTGCAACAATATCTCTTGATGTTTTACCATCAACATCAATATATAATTTAGTATCTGAAACTTCAGTTACATTATCCCGAGTATTTGCCTTTGGTCGCTCGAAATTGAGTAAACTAGATTTATCTTTTTCTGGTTCATTAATTTGAAAATTATTTGCTAAACCTCTCAGTACTTTTTTAAGGGTACTTTGAGCACTCCAGTCCGTGGTCATTAGCATGCTTTCGCTTTCAGAATCAGACAACTGCAGCGGATTGTCATGACTTCCATCCATATCACAGCTTGCCATTTTGTTTATGTTACCTTTACTGGATATGGTTTCACTGAAATAATCTTCAGTTTTATCTGACTCTTCCGTCTCTTTACTTAGACTGGCAGAACTGTTTTCAAAGTATCCGCTAGAGTTATCCTCGTCAGCATTCTTTTAGGGTAGGCAAATGGGAGGTAAAAACATGAGGTTAACGGATTGTTTTGACACAGGTATAAACAAAATTAAGTGTTTCTTATGGTTTGGGTTTATGCATTATGGGTAAAACATTTGAGTGATTTGGAAATAAATAAAGTAACAAAAGTAGGTTAGATCAAATTAGGAAATAGACAGGATACAAAATGGGTAGTAGCTGGTAGCAATCAGGTCATGGAGAAAGTGTTGCATAAATTGGGCAGCAAACTTGAATCACCATCTTCAATGTATTACTATTTTTTAGGCTATTTATTTTCTCTTGCTAAATTAGAATTATGAATTATAATTTATTTTATATTAATGATTTGAAGTTTACTTTTTACCAATTTGACTAGCAATATCATGAAAGTAATTTTATTAAATCAATTCAGCTACCACTAATATCAAAATCACAATTGTTCTCAATTAATGGCTATTTGCTTGAAATTTGTCATTCCAAAAGGTAATACTGTATCTAAGATACGAATGTAATTAAATTTACCAGCTGTATAGCTTTGACATTTGAATTTTTTTTAATCGTTCACCATGTTCACTTCCTAAAGAGTGCATTGATTGTTTGATGTGTCTCTTTCTGAAGTAACCTTAGATGGGCCTTACATAAACACATGGGTTCAACATTTGAGACTCATTCAGTGAAAACTGGGCTTTAAGCATGTTCATAAAATCTTGCCCCATATTAGCCTGTGAAGTTGACACAGGCTAATCAGGGACGAAACTTCCTGCTTGTATTGAATTTTTTGTTCAAAGAAAGTCTCTTCTTAGCAAAATCCAGATTGAGCAGAAAGTGTCGTCAAAGATTAGCCGGTGCGAACTGCACAGGCTAATCTTGGACGACACTTTTCGCACATGCATTAAACTCAGTTTTTCCAGAACCACGCTCATTTCCAGTCTAAAGTAACCCAAAACAATGGAACTTACTGCCTTAAATGCAGCAATTGAGTGTGATTCCCTCAGGAATGAGGACACATCCTGCTCAGCCTTGTTGTTCAGCAGATCCAGGTACTTCCTGTATGTCGTCAGGTACCTAAAACATGCAGGAGTATGTTAACCCTTTACCACTCATAAACACATTTGTAGTCCCTTAAAAAATGAAATAAAATTTAAGACTTTTCTTTCTAGATTCTAGTTTTGAAGGCTTCTTTTCCAACTGCAAGATACTGATGAGCAGCAAACAGCCACCTGAGTCTGCATGTGATACTAACAGGCTGTTCTGGTTTTATGCTGGTTGCATACAGCCATTTTCTTTCTTTTTTCTGAGCGGGAAAAGGTTAAGAATTCGGACAACAAAGTGTTTTACAGCACAAAAATATAGAAAAAAATAGAGCTAGTAACAATAGCAGCGAATATCCCAAAAGACACATGTTGTAACATGTAGACATTTGTATTGATTTTGTCATAGAAATTGTTAATGAAAAAGGGGGCATAAATTCAGCAATCTTTAACATAGGATACTAAAAATTGGATACCCACAACTTTTTTTCATGAGAACAATGCATTTAAGTTTGAATATTGTATGTTGAAAATGCAGAAGTGCAATTTATGTCTACAAACAGACAAATAA